>NW_026961665.1:0-63691 GCF_963924245.1 Chroicocephalus ridibundus
GACACCCCAAAACTCCTGGGGGACCCCAAAACCCATGAGGCCCCCCCCCCCCGCACATCCCCCTCCCCATCCTGTAGTCGCTCCAGGGCAACGCTGCACCCCGAGGAGGAGGGCCGGGAGGCGGCGGTGTACTGGGAGCACTGGGAGGGGTGTACTGGGCGGGGAGGGGGACACAGTGAGGTTTTTGGGGTGACCCCCGTGTTTGGGGCTGTGCCCCCCCCCCCCCCAAATCCCTCCAGATCCTGACGGGGGAGGACTGGAACGCGGTGATGTACGACGGGATCATGGCCTACGGTGGCCCCGTCTTCCCCGGGATGCTCGTCTGCGTCTACTTCGTCATCCTCTTCATCTGCGGGAACTGTGCGTGGGCAGACTGGGAGCACTGGGAGGGACTGGGAACGGGGAGGGGGGCACGGGGTGGCGGGGGGGGGGGGGCGTAACTGGGGGGGTGGTGTGTGGGACAGCGGGAATGAGAAGTGGAGTGTTGGGGGGGGACAGGAGCAGGAGTGAACCCAGCAACATGGGGGGTACCAGGAGGACACTGGGGGGAATACCGGGAGGACACTGGGGGGGCTACTGGGAGGACACTGGGAGCACTGGTTAAGCCTTTCCTCCCCCTGCCCCCCCCCCCACCCCAAGACATCCTCCTCAACGTCTTCTTGGCCATCGCCGTCGACAACTTGGCCGACGGTGACAACATCAACTCGGGGGCTGAGAAAAAGTGAGCGCTGGGTGCCTTTTTGGGGTTGGGGGGGGACGGACGACACGGGGCCACCCGGATGCCTGGGTGCTCTGGGGGGGGGGGGGGGGGCCACATGGACGCCTGGGTGCCCTGGCTGACCACACCTCCCCCCCCCCCCCAAAAAAAACTAAACAGGGAGAAGGCCGGGGAGGTGGAAGCCGGCACGGGGAGCCAGGACGTGAGCGTGAAAGTGAGTGTGAGCAGGGTGTGCCCCCCCACCCCAGCCCTTGCATGTCCCCCGCTAAGTGTGCATAACCCTTGCACGCCCCCCGCCCCCCCCAGAGAGTGCATGGCCCTCGTGTCCCCCCCCAGCCCTCGCACATCCGTCCCCCAACCCCCACCAAAGCGTGCACGGCCCTCTCACACTCCCCCCCCCCCCCCCCCCCCCCCCCCAGGTTGAAGGGGAGCAGCCGGAGGAGGAGGAAGAGGAGGAGGGGAGCGAGGAAGGTGAGTGTCACCCCCCCATGGTGGGGGGGGGGCGGTCCATGGCGGGGGGGCGGGGGGGTGTGACAGCAGCCGGACGCCTGGGTCCCTTGCAGGGGACGAGGAGGCCGGGGGGGAGCGGGACAGTCTGGGGGGGGCCCGGCTGGAGGCCCTGGAGGAGCCCCCCAAACCCAAGGTGGTGCCGATCCCCGAGGGCAGCGCCTTCTTCCTGCTGGGCAGCACCAACCCGTGAGAGACTGGGGGCACTGGGGGGACTGGGAGGACTGGGGATGGGGACACTGGGGGGACTGGGAGCACTGAGAGGCGGGGGGCTAGGGACGCTGGGGGGCCTGGGAGGACTGGGGACGGGGACAGTGGGGGGACTGGGAGGACTGGGGACACAAGGGCCACGGAGGGGTCTGGGACTGGGGACAGTAGGAGCAGTTGGAGGGCTGGGGCTGGGGGGACTGGGAGGACTGGGGACACTGGGGGGGACTGGGAGGACCAGGACTGGGGAGACTGGAGGGACTGGGAGGACTGGGACTGGGGACACTGGGGAGACTGGGAGCACTGGGGACACAAGGGACGTGGAGGGGTCTGGGACTGGGGACACAGACTGGGGGGACTGGGAAATGAGGGCCGTGGCGGGTCTAGGACTGGGAAAACAAACTGGGGATACTGGGAGTACTGGGACTGGAGGGGCGAGGGGACTGGGAGGACAGCACACGGCGAGGACTGGGGGCGCTCGAGGGGAAACTGGAGAGAACTGGGACTAACTGGAACGGGGGAACCAGCTGCAGGGGGACCTGGGAGCGCTGGGGGAGTGAACTGGGAGGGAGAGGGGAGTAACTAACTGGGAGTGACTGGGAGTAACTGGGAGCACTGGCGCAGGCTGCGGGGTGCGGTGCCACGCCCTCATCCACCACCACATCTTCACCAACCTCATCCTCGTCTTCATCATCCTCAGCAGCGTCTCGCTGGCCGCCGAGGACCCCGTCCGCGCCCACTCGCCCCGCAACCATGTGGGAGACTGGGCGAACTGGGACAAACTGGGAGGGAGGGGGCGGTGGGGCGGCGGGGGGGGACACGGACGTGTAGCGGCATGGGACGCTCGGTGAGGGGTAGAAAGGGGGGGATTTGGGGCAGTTTGGGGGGATCCTGGGGGGGGGGGGAAGGGAACTGGGGGTTTGGGGGGGACCCCAGGGGTTTGGGGGGGCCGGGGGGGGGACTTGGGGGGTGTCGGGGTCACCCGTTTCCCCCCCCGCCCCCCCCCCCCCAGATCCTGGGCTACTTCGACTACGCCTTCACCTCCATCTTCACCGTGGAGATCCTGCTCAAGGTACGTGGCGGCGGGGGGGGGGCCACAGGGGTTTTGGGGCGGGGGGGGCAGGATTGGGGGGGTCCCTGGGAAGGGGGGGGGGATCTCCAGTGTTGGGGTTCACCCCCCTCTGCCCCCCTCCGCCCCCCCAGATGACGGCGTTCGGCGCCTTCCTGCACAAAGGCTCCTTCTGCCGCAACTGGTTCAACCTCCTCGACCTGCTGGTGGTCGGCGTCTCCCTCATCTCCTTCGGCATCCAGTGAGTTACTGGGGGCACTGGGAAGCACTGGGAGTGTCAGTGGGGGAGCTGGGAGGCACTGGGAGGTGCTAGTACCACCACTGGGAGGCACTGGGAGTGCCAGTGGGAGACACTGGCATAGCCTCTGGGGGCACTGGGAAACACTAGGATAGCCTCTGGGGACACTGGGAGCACTGGGATATTCTCTGGGGACACTGGGAGCACTGGGATAGCCTCTGGGGGCACTGGGAAACACTAGGATAGCCTCTGGGGACACTGGGAGCACTGGGATATTCTCTGGGGACACTGGGAGCACTGGGATAGCCTCTGGGGGCACTGGGAAACACTAGGATATCCTCTGGGGACACTGGGAGGCACTGGGAGCACTGGGATAGCCTCTGGGGGCACTGGGAAACACTAGGATATCCTCTGGGGGCACTGGGAGGCACTGGGAGCACTGGGATAGCCTCTGGGGGCACTGGGAACGCTGCTGGGGGGGGCACTGGGTGGGTTCCAGGAAGACCACTGGCAGTGCTACTGGGACGCTGGGAGGTACTGGGAGTGCCACTGGGGCCACTGGGAGCGTTACTGGGAGCACTGGTGTCCCGCGGCAGCTCCAGCGCCATCTCGGTGGTGAAGATCCTGCGGGTGCTGCGCGTCCTGCGGCCGCTGCGAGCCATCAACCGCGCCAAGGGCCTCAAGGTGCTGTGCTGGGAGGCGCTGGGAGCACTGGGGGAGGGGCACCCAGCAGCACCCTGTGGCGTGCTGCAGGCTGTACTGGTGGCACTGGGAGCACTGGGAGGGACACCCAGCAGTGCCCTATGGCGTGCTGCAGACCATACGGATGGCACTGGGAGCACTGGCGGCACTGGGGTGCCCGGGCACGTGGTGCGGGGTGTTACTGGTGTCGCTGGGGTGATGGGACTGGGAGCACTGGTGTCTCTGCTGGCAAGGGTGTCCTTGGTGTCCCCAGCCCGTGGTGCAGTGTCCCCATGTCCTCATGTCCCCAGCTCGCAGTGCAGTGTCCCTGTGTCCCTGTCCTTGTGTCCGCAGCCTGTGGTGCGGCGTCCCCGTGTCCCCAGCCCACGGTGCGGCGTCCCCGTGTCCCCGTGTCCCCGTGTCCCCAGCCCACGGTGTGGCGTCCCCATGTCCCCGTGTCCCCAGCCCACGGTGCGGTGTTCCCATGTCCCCGTGTCCCCAGCCCACGGTGCGGTGTCCCCATCCCCGTGTCCCCAGCCCACAGTGCAGAGTCCCCATGTCCCCGTCCCCATGTCCCCAGCCCACGGCGCGGCATCCCCATGTCCCCGTCCCTGTCCCCGCAGCACGTGGTGCAGTGCGTCTTCGTGGCCATCCGCACCATCGGCAACATCATGATCGTCACCACGCTGCTGCAGTTCATGTTCGCTTGCATCGGGGTCCAGCTCTTCAAGGTTGGGGGGGGGGGCCCTGACACACACACCCCCCCCAACCCCGGATTGGAGGGGGGGGGGGCCCCAATATCCCCCCCCCTCCCGCCGCCCCAAGGAGCCGGGCCCCCCCTGACCCACCCTGTTCCCCAGGGCAAGTTCTACAGCTGCACCGACGAGGCCAAGCACACGCCGGGGGAGTGCAAGTGGGTACCTGCCCCCGCCCCCAACTCCCCCCCCCCCCCGGCCCCGACATTCCCCCCCCCGAGTGTGAGTGTGAGTGAGGGCTGGGGTGAGGGAGCCGATGGCAGATGGGGGAGAGCACGTCTGAGGGTGAGTGTGAGCGGGGCCTGAGCGTGAGCGCAAGCGCCGTGCCGCCAGAGCGAGCGTGGGCCGAGTGTGAGTGCAGGTGACGGGGGCTGTGCCGGTGTCCCCAGCTGTGCTTTCCCCTCCGTCCCCAACCCGTGTGTGTGTGTGTGTCCCCTCCCCGGCGCAGGGGCACCTTCCTGGTGTACAAGGACGGGGACGTGTCCCACCCCTCGGTGCGCGAGCGCCTGTGGCACAACAGCGACTTCAACTTCGACAACGTGCTGGCGGGGATGATGGCGCTCTTCACCGTCTCCACCTTCGAGGGCTGGCCCGCGTGAGTCCCCGCGGGGGCGGGGGGGGGACGACAGTGCCACCGCACCCTGGGGACACCCCGCTGACCCCTCCCCAACCCCCGCGTGTCCCCCCCCCCCTCCACCCCCAGGCTGCTGTACAAGGCCATCGACGCCAACGCCGAGGATCAGGGCCCCATCTACAACTACCGGGTGGAGATCTCCATCTTCTTCATCGTCTACATCATCGTCATCGCCTTCTTCATGATGAACATCTTCGTCGGCTTCGTCATCATCACCTTCCGGGCGCAGGGGGAGAGCGAGTACCGCAACTGCGAGCTGGACAAGAACCAGGTGACGTCAGGGAGGGGGTTGGGGTTGTCACCTTGTCACACACCCCCCCGCCCCCCGGGTGTGGTGTCCCCGGTGCCATGGCCCCCCCCCGCCCTCCGTGTCCCCGCAGCGGCAGTGCGTGGAGTACGCGCTGAAGGCGCAGCCGCTGCGGCGTTACATCCCCAAGAACCGCACCCAGTACCGCGTCTGGGCCATGGTCAACTCCACCGCCTTCGAGTACATCATGTTCGTCCTCATCCTCCTCAACACCATCGCCCTGGCCGTGCAGGTGGGGCTTGGGGGGACGTGGGGACACTTGGGGACACCGAGGGGGGCAGGTAAGGACCCCCGCCCCCCGTTGTTGTCGTGTCGCCCCCCCCCCAAAGCACTACGAGCAGTCCAAGCCCTTCAACTACGTGATGGACCTGCTCAACATGGTGTTCACGGGGCTCTTCACGGTGGAGATGGTGCTCAAGATCATCGCCTTCAAACCGCGGGTAGGCTCCTGCCGGGGGGGGGCGGGTGTCGCACAAGGAGGAGGTGGGGGGGGGTGGTTCTCACACCGGGGGGAATGTCGCACAAGGGAAGGGGTTCTCGCAGGGAGAGGGGGTGTCACACGAGGAAGGGGGTTCTTACACAAGGGGGGGGGGTTGCAGGAGGAAGGAGCTTCTCGCTTGGGGCGGGGGGGGCTGTCGCACAAGTGAGGGGGGTGTGGCGCGGGGGGGGGGGGGGGGGGGCCCTCACCATCCCCCCCCATCCTCCCCGCAGCACTACTTCTGCGACGCCTGGAACACCTTTGACGCGCTCATCGTGGTGGGCAGCGTGGTGGACATCGCTGTCACCGAGGTCAACGTGAGTCACCCCCCCCCAACCTCCCTTGTTTCGGGGCGGGGCTCCCCAAGATCTGGGGAGGGGTGGGTTTTTTGGGGGGGGGTGTGGGGGTGTGTCATGTGTCCCCCATGTCCATGTGTGTCACCTCCATGGTCACTGCGTCTGTGTTCCTCACGTCCATCTGTCCGTCTCCGTTGTCCATCGGTGGTTGCTCATGCCTACGTGTGACAGAACGGGGGGCACGTTGGTGAGGTACGGGGGTGTCCTGGGGTTGGGGGGGGGACAGGAGTTTTGGGGTCCCCCTCACCCTGTGTGTGTCCCCCCCCCCGCAGAGCTCGGAGGACAGTTCCCGCATCTCCATCACCTTTTTCCGCCTCTTCCGCGTGATGCGGCTGGTGAAGCTGCTCTCTAAGGGCGAGGGCATCCGCACCCTGCTCTGGACCTTCGTCAAGTCCTTCCAGGTGGGGCTGGGGGGGGCGGGGGACGCACACACACACAAGGGGGGAGGTGACACAGTGTGGGGGGACACACTTGCCATCCCCCTTCTCCATCTCCCGTAGGCCCTGCCCTACGTCGCCCTCCTCATCGCCATGATCTTCTTCATCTATGCCGTCATCGGCATGCAGGTGAGACGGGGGGGGGGGGGGGCGCCTGCGAGAGGGGGGTGTGTGTGTGTCTGTCCCCTCCCCACGTCACCAGTTGTCCCCCCCCCACTCCCCGTGTCACCTGTCCCCCTCCTCCTCCCCCAGACCTTTGGGAAGGTGGCGCTGCAGGACGGGACCCAGATCAACCGCAACAACAACTTCCAGACCTTCCCCCAGGCCGTGCTGCTGCTTTTCAGGTGGGGCCGCCTATGGGGCCTGGGGGCGGGGGGGGCCCTATGGGATTGAGGGGGGCCTATAGAATCCCTATAGGGTCCTCCCTGCAGCGTCCCTGTGGTGTCCGTAGCACCCCCCCCTGCCCCGTGGGGTTCCTATAGGGCCCTTCTGAGCTCTGCCAGTCCCTGCAGGGCACCTCTCAGGGGAGGCCCGGCCCGAGACCACCACACCAGGGGTTGGGGGGCGGGGGTGGGGGGTGGGAGAACGCAGAGGGGCCCTATAGGGTCCAGAGGGTCCCTATAGGGCGTGGCGGGGTGCTATAGGGGGATGTGTGGGGCGCAGGTGCGCCACGGGGGAGGCCTGGCAGGAGATCATGCTGGCCAGCCTGCCGGGGAAACGCTGCGACCCGGAGTCGGACGCGGAGCCGGGCGAGGAGTTCACCTGCGGCAGCAACTTTGCCATCGTCTACTTCATCAGCTTCTTCATGCTCTGCGCCTTCCTGGTGAGCCCCACGGCCGTGCTGCCCCACAGCACCATGGGCCACCTCCCTGGTGGGCCCCCAAAACACCACTCGGGCCTTGCCCCACAGCAACAGCCCCTGCCCCACAGCAAGAGTCCGCCCTTTCACAAAAGGCCTGACTCGCAGCAACAGCCCTGCCCTGTAGCAGGAATCGTGCCCCATAGCAACAGCCCTGCCCTACAGCAACAGGCTCTGCCCCACAGCAAGAGCCCTACCCTGCAGCAAGAGCCCCTGCCCCACGGCAACAGCCCTGCCCCATAGCAACACCCCTGGGGGGGGGGCTCCCCCCCCTTTCCCCAGATCATCAACCTCTTTGTGGCCGTCATCATGGACAACTTCGACTACCTGACGCGCGACTGGTCCATCCTGGGCCCCCACCACCTGGACGAGTTCAAGCGCGTCTGGTCCGAGTATGACCCCGCCGCCAGGTCTGTCACCGTCACCCAGCTGGGGCGGGGGAACTGGGGGGGGGGGACACACAGGCAACGACGACGACACACACCCCCAGGTGTCACCTCCACCCACCCGCTGCAGGGGCCGCATCAAGCACCTGGACGTGGTGACGCTGCTGCGGCGCATCCAGCCCCCGCTGGGCTTCGGGAAGCTCTGTCCCCACCGCGTGGCCTGTAAGGTCAGCCGGGGGCCTCATGGGGGGGACATGGGGACACCCAGATCCACGTGTCATGTCCCGTCCCCCCCCCAATGTGTGTCTCTCTCCCCCCCTCCCAGCGCCTCGTGGCCATGAACATGCCACTCAACTCAGACGGGACCGTCACCTTCAACGCCACCCTCTTCGCCCTGGTCCGCACCTCCCTCAAGATCAAGACAGAAGGTTGGGACTTTGGGGTGGGTGACACCCCCTTGGGGCGGGGGGGGGGGGTGACAAGGTGGGGACAGCATCCCCCCCCCCCAATGCCCTGCTGTCCCCAACCAGGGAACTTGGATGTGGCCAACAAGGAGCTTCGCGCCGTGATCAAGAAGATCTGGAAGAGGACGAAGCCCAAGCTGCTGGACGAGGTCATCCCCCCGCCCGAGGGTGAGCCGCTGTCCCCTGTCCCTTCCTGGCCCCCGTGGGGACATCACCCTGTCCCCTCCCCTGACGCTGTCACCCCCCCACCCCCACCACCACCAGAGGAAGAGGTCACCGTGGGCAAGTTCTATGCCACCTTCCTCATCCAGGATTATTTCCGCAAGTTCCGGCGGCGGAAGGAGCGGGGGATGCTGGGCCCCAACGCTGGTCCCAGCAACGAGTGTGCGCTCCAGGTGGGTGGGGGAGGGAAGAAGGGGGTGTGTGTGTGGGGGGGTGTGTGTGTGTGTGTCACTGTTGTGACACCCCCCCCCCGCCTCGTCACTGTCCCCCAACTTGTCCCTGTGTCTCCCCTGCCCAGGCTGGGCTGCAGACGCTGCAGGCGCTGGGCCCGGAGATGCGGCGGGCGCTGAGCTGCGACCTGGAGGGTGAGGAGGGCCCCGACCCCCCCCAGGAGGAGGAACATCTCACCTATGCGGTAAGGCCCGACCCCCACCCACCTCGGGACACGCCCACCGGCCACACCCTGCATCAGACCACGCCCACTCAGCCACACCCCTTTGTTCGCAGCCCCCCGAGACCCTCTATGGCTCCGCCCCCAGCCCCCCGCCGCCCACCAGCCCCGTCGCCACCGAGGGGGAGGACCCCACGCCCCCTCCCCACGTCGTCACCCACCGCCTGGGCAGCAGGTACAGGGGAGGGACACGGCGGGGGGGGGGGGGGCGGGGGGGGGAAGGGGGGACGGGGAACGGCATGTGGGGGGGAATGTGAGGGTCCCCACGGCCCTGTGTGCAGGCGGCGCTCGGAGGAAGGGGGACAGGAGGAGCCACCCGCCCCCGAGGACGGGGAGGAGCCAGGGGACGGCAGCCACGAAGAGGAGCTGGAGGGCCCAGCCCCCCGCCGCCGCTGGAGTGGGGACAGGTACCGCCACGCCCTGTCCCCTGGGGGGGGTGGTGAGGTCCGTGTCATTGGGGTCCCTTAATGGCTTCTTGTCATTTCCCCCCCCCAGGCTGGGGACCCTGCCTGCCCCCCAGCCCCCACGCTGGGCGGGAGAGGGGCCGCGGGGGGGGTCGCTGCCCCTGCCCCCCCGCCACTTCGCCCTCCACAACGGCGCCCTGGAAGGGCAGCAGCTCAAGAGGCGCCGGCTCCTGCCCCCGACCCCCGCCGGTAGGGGCGGGGCCTGCGGGGAGGGGGCGGGGCTTGCAAGGAGGGGGTGGGGCTTAGGGGAGGGGCGGGGCCTATAGGGAGATTGCGTTTGTGGAGGGGGCGGGGCTTGTGGGGAAAGGGGCGGGGCTCACAGGGCGAGCACATGGTTGTGGGCGGGGTTTGTGGGGAGGGGCGGGGCTTGAGGGGCGTGGCTTACGGGGAGGGGGCGTGTCCCGCCGCAGGCCGGAAGCCCTCCTTCACCATCCAGTGCCTGCGGCGCCAGGGCAGCTGCGAGGACGAGCCCATCCCGGGCACCTACACCCCCTCGGGCCCCGCCCGGCCCCAGGTACCGCCACGGCGGGGACAGCGGGTGGGGACACGCGTCTCACCCTCCACACGCACTCGCAGTGACACCCAGCGCTCCCCGCAGGGCTACAGCAGCTCCGACACCTGGCGCCTGGGGGGCTCCACGCAGGCTTGGGCCACCGCCCCCCCGCCCCGCAGCCACGTCCTCTACGCGCCCCTCATCCTGGTGGAAGGGGGCCCTCCGCCGGCGGCGGGGGGGGGCGGCGGGAGCCTCCCCCCGCTCTCCCGCTGGTTCCTGGGGGACCGCGGCGCCCCCGGCCCCCTCCGCCTGCGGCCCTGCGCCCCCGGGGAGGCGCTGGCCCGCGGCTCGGCCGACAGCCTGGTGGAAGCCGTGAGTGAACGGGGAAGCGGGGACACACGCACACGCTGCCGCCACCTCCCGCCGCGCCCCCGGTGACAGCACCGCGTGTCCCCCCCCCTTCCCTCCTTGTCCCCAGGTGCTGATCTCGGAGGGGCTGGGGCTGTTCGCCCGCGACCCCAAGTTCGTGGCGGTGGCCAAGCGGGAGATCGCCGACGCGTGCGACATGACGATGGACGAGATGGAGAGCGCGGCCGCCGACCTGCTGACCCGCCGCCGGCACCACCCGCCCCCGGCCCCGGCCCCGGCCTCCGCCGCCGTCTACAGCGACGAGGAACCGCTGCGGCCGCCGGCCGAGGAGGAGCTGGCGGACGAGATGGCCTGTGTGGGCGGGGTGTAAGGGGGGAGCGGGGGGGCGCCGCCAAGCAGGGGCGGCCTCACAGGGGAAAAATAAAAAAAAAAATTAAAAAAAAGGGCTTTTTTTTTCCATCGAAATATGAAAAGGTGCGTTTGCGTTTTTCCCGAAGAATGAGGGAGGGGGGTTGCGTGCTTCAGAAAAGGGGGGGGATTTGCCTCACAAAAGGGAGAGGTTGCCTCAAAAAAAGAAAGGCTTTTGCCTCAAAAAAAAAAAAAAAAGGGGGGGGGGAGTTTTGCCCTCCAAAAAAAGGTTTACCTCAAAAAAGGGGGGGTTTTCCTCCGAAAAAGGGAGGCGGGGGGGGGGTTGCCTCGAAAAATGGGAGATCTTCTTCCTAAAAAAAAAGGTGTTGCCTCAAAAAAAGGTTTTTTTTCTCAGAAAAAAGGGTTTGCCTCAGAAAAAGGGAAAAACTTCAAAAAAAAAAAGTTTTACCTCAAGGAGGATGGGTTTACCTTAGGAAATACCTCAGGGAATGGGGGTTTTACCTTCAAGACAGACACATTTTTACCTCACAGAGGAGGGTTTCGCCTCAAAAGAGATTTACCTTAGGGAGGGGAATTTTACCTCAAAAAAAGTGGGGTTTTTGACCTCAGGAAAGGTATATTTTACCTCATAGAGAGGGTTTTTACCTCAGGAAAGGTAACTTTTACCTCGCAGAGGAGGGTTTTACCTCAGGGAGGAAGGCTTTACTTCCGCAAAGGGCTTTTTTACCTCAAGAAAGGCAAATTTTACCTCACAGATGTGCATTTTTACCTCAGCGAAGGTATATTTTGCCTCATAGAGAATGTTTTTACCTCAGGAAAGGTAATTTTTACCTGGCAGAGGAGGGTTTTACCTCAGGGAGGAAGGCTTTACTTCCGCAAAGGGCTTTTTTACCTCAAGAAAGGCAAATTTTCCCTCACAGATGTGCATTTTTACCTCAGGGAAGAGGATTTTTTTCACCTCGTCGAGGAGGATTTCACCTCAGAAAAGGGAAATTTCACCTCACAAAAGGTGGATTTTTTTTTTTTTTTAAATCACAATAGATTATTTTTTTTTTACCTCCAAAGTGCGGGGGTGTGGGGAATCGCACCAGGCTAATCTCGGCGGAGGAACCAGCCATCGCCGCCACATCCGGGTAACTGGCGGGCGCCGCCGCGTGCCCGGGACCTCGGCCCCTCCCCGCCCGCCCATTGGCGGAGAACGCAGCCAATGGGGAAGCGCCTCAGCGTGCTGTGCCCGCCTCCCCCCCCAACGCAGCGCATGGGGGCGAGCGCCCCCCCATAACCCCCCCACTTCCTTTTAGCCTCCAAAGTTTAATAATAATAAAAAAAAAATCATAATACAATAAAATAAGCCCCCCCCCCCCCCCCCCCCCCGCTACAAAGAGCCCGAGACTGTTAGTGTCGGCGGGGGGAGGGGGGGCGGGGAGGGGGGGCCCCAAATCCGCCCCCACCCCCCTGAAATCCCCCCCCCCCCCAAATCCTATAAAAAACGTGATGCGACGGGGGGGGGGGGGGGGGGAAGGGGGGGGCAGGCCCTGCTGTGCTGGTTGGGGAACCCTCCACCCCGGGTTTTGGAGGGGGGGACACACACACACAAGCCCCCCCCTCCCGGCCCCTCTCTCCCTCCCCCACCCCCAATCTCTGTGTGTGTGCCCCCCCCCCCATACCCCCCTCTCCCCCCTTCCCGGGGGGCTTAACGATACAAAAGAAATCAACTCAAATAATTACATCGCGGGGGGGGGGGGGAAGGAAGGGGGGAGCCCCCCCCCACCCCCCCCCCGCCCCCACCCTTCCCCAGTCTGGGGGGTTTTGGGGGGGGCGGTTTGGGGGGGGTGAAGGGGGGCCCGACCCCAGTCCCGTCCCCGTCCCCCCCCCTCACCCCCCCCCGCCCACGTCCCTCCCTGGCACCGGCAAGAGCGTCCATCCGAGCTGGGGGCTCCGCGTCACGAGTCCTGGGGGGGTGAAAAGGTTGGGGGGGGGGGGGGTGTGAAAAGGTGTTGGGGGGGTCACACACACACACCCCCCCCCATAGCCCTCCACACAAACCCCATGGCCCCCCCCCGTGGTCTTCCTGGGACAGCCCCCCCCCCCTCCCATAATGCCCCCACATCCCCCTATGCTCCACCTGGGACACCCCCCCCACCCCATAACCCCCCCCCGTGCTCCTCTGGGACCCCCCCCCCCCCCTCACCCCATACCCCCCCCCCCATACTCTTCCTGGGACCCCCCCCGTGCTCCTCTGGGACCCCCCTCACCCCATAACCCCCCCCCATGTTCCTCTGGACCCCCCTCACCCCATAACACCCCCCGTTCCTCCGGGACCCCCTGTCCCTCACCCCATAACCCCCCCCCCCCATACTCCTCCTGGGACCCCCCTTACCCCATAACCCCCCCCCCCATGTTCCTCTGGGACCCCCCCTCCCTCACCCCATAACCCCCCCCCACCATGTTCCTCTGGGACCCCCCCCTCACCCCATAACCCCCCCATGCTCCTCCTGGGACCCCCCCCATACCCCATAACCCCCCCCCCATACTCCTCCTGGGACCCCCCCTCACCCCATAACCCCCCCCCCATGTTCCTCCTAGGACCCCCCCCCCCTTACCCCATAACCCCCCCCGTGCTCCTCTGGGACCCCCCCTCACCCCATAACCCCCGCTATGTTCCTCCTAGGACCCCCCCCCCCCTTACCCCATAACCCCCCCATGCTCCTCCTGGGACCCCCCCCATACCCCATAACCCCCCCCCATACTCTTCCTGGGACCCCCCCCGTGCTCCTCTGGGACCCCCCTCACCCCATAACCTCCCCCCATGTTCCTCTGGGACCCCCCCTCACCCCATAACCCCCGCTATGTTCCTCCTAGGACCCCCCCTCACCCCCGCTATGTTCCTCCTAGGACCCCCCCCACCCCTTACCCCCACAGCCCCCCCATACTCCTCCTCAGGCCTGCCCCCCCGCCCCCCATTAAAGCCCCAGGACCCCCGCCCCACAACCCCCCAGGGAGATGGGCCCCCTATATCCCCCCCCTCCCTCCCCCCAACTCACCCCGGGTGTGGGGGCCGGGCGGGGGGGGGCTGTCCCGGGGTGTCCCCCCCTCGGGCCCCCGACTCCTCTTTGGCTCCAGCTCCTCCTTGGCCAGGGGGGGGAGGTCGCCCCGCTCCGCCCGGCGTTTCCGACGTTTTTCGGGGTCCCGGCCGCGGGCGCGAGCCCCCCGCCGCTCCGCCTGCTCCAGCTGGGAATTCCGGGGGGGGGCGGGGGGGAGAGTGAAACATACACCCCATCAGTGACACCCCCACCCCCCCCAGAATTGGGGGGGTGGGGGGGAAAGGGAAGGGGGAGTTTGGGGTCCCCCGGGGGAGGTTTGAGGCGATTTTGGGGACCCCCATCTTGAGGGGGAGGGGGGAAGAGGGAAAGGGCAACAGCGGAGGGGTGGTTTGGGGGGGCCCTGGAGGGGTGTTTTGGGATCCCCCAGTGATGTCTCGGGGTCCCCGGGGGGGGGATTTTGGGGTCCCCAGGGGGGATTTTGCAGACCCGACCTCGAGACAGGGGTGGGATATGGCAAGGGGATGAACGTAGGGATGGTTTTGGGGTCCCCGGGGGGGTTTTGGGGTCCCCAGGGGGGGATTTTGGGGACCCGACCTCGAGGGGGAGGCGGAAGAGGGCAAGGGGAGCAGCACTGGGCTGGTTTTGGGGTCCCTGAGGGGGGTTTCAGGGTCCCAAGGGGTGATTTTGGGGACCCAGACCTCGAGAGGGAGGTGGAAGAGGGCAAGGGGACGAACGTAGGGATGGTTTTGGGGTCCCCGGGGGGGTTTTTGGGGTCCCCAGGGGGGGATTTTGGGGACCCGACCTCGACAGGGGGGTGGGATATGGCAAGGGGACGAATGTAGGGATGGTTTCGGGGTCCCCAGGGGGATTTTGGGGTCCCCGGGGGTGATTTTGGGGACCCGACCTTGAGGAGGAGACGGAAGAGGGCAAGGGGAGCAGCGCTGGGCTGGTTTTGGGGTCCCCAGGGGGGATTTTGGGGACCCGACCTCAACAGGGGGGTGGGATATGGCAAGGGGATGAACGTAGGGATGGTTTCGGGGTCCCCGGGGGGGTTTTGGGGTCCCCAGGGGGGGATTTTGGGGACCCGACCTCGAGGGGGAGGCGGAAGAGGGCAAGGGGAGCAGCACTGGGCTGGTTTTTTGGGGTCCCTGGGGGGGGTTTCGGGGTCCCCAGGGGGGATTTTGGGGACCCGACCTTGAGGAGGAGGCGGAAGAGGGCAAGGGGAGCAGCACTGGGCTGGTTTTGGGGTCCCTGGGGGGGGTTTCGGGGTCCCCAGGGGGGATTTTGGGGACCCGACCTCGAGAGGGAGGTGGAAGAGGGCAAGGGGACAAACGTAGGGATGGTTTTGGGGTCCCCGGGGGGGTTTTGGGGTCCCCAGGGGGGGATTTCGGGACCCGACCTCGAGGGGGAGGCGGAAGAGGGCAAGGGGAGCAGCGCTGGGCTGGTTTTGGGGTCCCCGGGGTGGGATTTTGGGGTCCCCAGGGGGGATTTTGGGGACCCGACCTCAACAGGGGGGTGGGATATGGCAAGGGGATGAACGTAGGGATGGTTTTGGGGTCCCCGGGGGGGTTTTGGGGTCCCCAGGGGGGGATTTTGCGGACCCGACCTCGAGATGGGGGTGGGATATGGCAAGGGGCCGAATGTAGGGATGGTTTTGGGGTCCCCGGGGGGGATTTTGGGGTCCCCAGAGGGGGATTTTGGGGACCCGACCTCAACAGGGGGGTGGGATATGGCAAGGGGACAAACTTAGGGATGGTTTTGGGGTCCCCGGGGGGGTTTTGGGGTCCCCAGGGGGGGATTTTGGGGACCCGACCTCGAGGAGGAGGCGGAAGAGGGCAAGGGGAGCAGCACTGGGCTGGTTTTGGGGTCCCTGGGGGGGGTTTCGGGGTCCCCAGGGGGGGATTTTGGGGACCCGACCTCGAGAGGGAGGTGGAAGAGGGCAAGGGGACGAACGTAGGGATGGTTTTGGGGTCCCCGGGGGGGTTTTGGGGTCCCCAGGGGGGGATTTTGCGGACCCGACCTCGAGACGGGGGTGGGATATGGCAAGGGGATAACGTAGGGATGGTTTTGGGGTCCCCGGGGGGGATTTTGGGGTCCCCAGGGGCTGGTTTTGGGGTCTCGGGGACACTATGGGGCAGTTTCAGGGTGCTGGGGGTGGTCTGGGGAATTTTGGGGGGGGGAGGGAGGAGGGGTTCTGGGATCCCCAGGGTGGTTTGGGGCAGTTTTGGGGTCCAGAAGAGACACTCTGGGGGAGTTCTGGCATCCCCAGGGGGCTTTGGGGAAGTTTTGGGGGCTCCTGGAGAGGTTTTGGAGAAATTTGGGGGGTCCTAGAAGTTCTTTGGGGAAATTTTGGGGGACGCGGAGATGTTTTAGAGGCGTTTTGGGGGTCGTGGAGGTGATTTGGAGAAATTTGGGGGGTCCTGGAGGTGATTTGGAGAAGTTTTGGGGGTCCTGGAGATGTTTTAGAGGCATTTTGGGGGTCGTGGAGGTGATTTGGAGAAGTTTTGGGGGTCCTGGAAGCTCTTCGGGGAAATTTTGGGGGACCTGGAGATGTTTTAGAGGCATTTTGGGGGTCGTGGAGGTGATTTGGAGAAATTTGGGGGGTCCTGGAGGTGATTTGGAGAAGTTTTGGGGGTCCTGGAAGTTCTTCGGGGAAATTTTGGGGGACCTGGAGATGTTTTAGAGGCATTTTGGGGGTCCTGGAGGTGATTTGGAGAAATTTGGGGGGTCCTGGAGATCATTTGTGGAAATTCTGGGGGTCCTGGAGATCATTTGTGGAAATTCTGGGGGTCCTGGAGATGTTTTAGAGGAGTTTTGGGGGTCCTGGAGATGATTTGGAGAAGTTTTGGGGGTTGTGGAGGTCCTTTGGGGAAATTCTGGGGGTCCTGGAGATGTTTTAGAGGCATTTTGGGCGTCCTGGAGGTGATTTGGAAGAGTTTTGGGGGTCCTGGAGGTGATTTGGAAGAGTTTTGGGGGTCCTGGAGGTGATTTGGAAGAGTTTTGGGGGTCCTGGAGGTGATTTGGGGAAATTTTGGGGACGTGGAGATGTTTTAGAGGCGTTTTGGGGGTCCTGGAGGTGATTTGGAAGAGTTTTGGGGGACCTGGTGGTGATTTGGAGAAGTTTTGGGGGTCACGGAGGCGATTTGGAGAAGTTTTTGGGGGGGGGGGTCCCGGAGACGCTCGGGGGAAATTTGGGGGTTCCCAGAGGTGTTTCGGGCCGGGGGGGTGGTGATCCCAAAGGTTCTCCATGAGTTTTGGGGGTCGCGGAGTTGATTTGGGGAGGTTTTGGAGGACCCGGAGACGCTTCGGGCAAGTTTTTGAGGTTCCTGGGGCTGCTTTAAGTGCCCCGGGGGAGGTTTTGTTGGGTTTTTTTTTGGGGGGAAGGGGGTTAATTTTGGGGGGGTTGGGGGTTACCTCGAGGAGGAGGCGGAAGAGGGGCAGCGGCGGGGGGGCGGGCGGCCTGCAGCAGCCTCCAGATGCTCTGGGCCTCGTCCAGCGTCACCTCCAGGAGGTCGCCCTCCATCATCAGCTCCTCCAACGGGCGTCGGGCGCCTTCCGCCAGCTCCAGCACCGGCCCCTGCAGCCGCGGCAGCGCCGCGCTCAACGCCTCCAGCTCTGCCGGGGGGGGGGACAGGGCGTCACCAAGGGGACACCGCGTCACCAACAGGACACCGCGGAACCACGGGGGACACCGCGGCACGAGGAGGACACCGCGGCACGAGGAGGACACCGTGGCACGAGGAGGACACCGCGGCACCATGGGGGCACCGCGGCACCACGGGGGACACCATGTCATGAGGAGGACACTGTGGCACCAACGGGGACACCACGGCACCATGGGGGACATCGCGTCACCAACAGGACACCATGGCACCATGGGGGACACCACATCGCCAATGGGGACATTGTGGCATGAGGAGGACACCATGGCACCACAACAGGACATCATGGCACCATAGGGGACACCGCGGCACCACGGGGGACATTGCGTCACCAACAGATACCATGGGGGACATCATGTCATGAGGAGGACACTGTGGCACCAACGGGGACACCACGGCACCATGGGGGACATTGCATCACCAACAGGACACCGTGGCACCAACAGGGACATACGTCATGAGGGGGACACCGTGGCGCCGACAGGACACTGCGGCACCATGGGGGACATCACGTCGTCAACGGGGACATCGCAGCACGAGGAGGACACCGTGGCACCAATAGGACACCATGGCACCATGGGGGACATCACGTCACAAGGGGGACACTGTGGCACCATGGGGGACACCATGGCCGACATCACGTCACCAACAGGATACCGCGGCACCAGGGGGGACATCGCGGCACCAACGGGGACATCACGGCATGAGGGGGACACCACGGCACCAACAGGACGCCACGGCACCATGGGGGACATCATGTCATGAGGAGGACACTGTGGCACCAACAGGGACACCGCGGAACCACGGGGGACATCGCGGCACCAACAGGACACCGCAGAACCACGGGGGACATCGCGTCGCCATCGGGGACATCACAGCACGAGGAGGACACTGTGGCACCATGGGGGACGTCGCACCATGAAGGGCACACTGCGGCACCAACAGGACACCACGGCACCAACGGGGGGACATCACGTCACGAGGGGGACACTGTGGCACCATGGGGGACATCACGTCATGAGGGGGACACTGTGGCACCAACAGGACACCACGGCACCACAGGGGACATCGCGTCACCAACAGGACACCGTGGCACGAGGAGGACACCGTGGCACCAGCAGGACATCATGTCACCATAGGGGACACCGCGGCACCATGGGGGACATCACGTCACGAGGAGGACACTGTGGCACCAACGGGGGCACCACGGCACCATGGGGGACATCGCATCACCAACAGGACACCATGGCACCATGGGGGACACCACATCGCCAATGGGGACATTGCGGCACGAGGAGGACACCATGGCACCAACGGGGACATCACGTCATGAGGGGGACGCCCCGGCGCCAACGGGACACTGCAGCACCATGGGGGACATCACGTCGCCAACGGGGACATCGCAGCACGAGGACGACACTGTGGCACCATGGGGGACACCGCGGCACCATGGGGGACATCACGTCACAAGGGGGACACTGTGGCACCATGGGGGACACCATGGCCAAAATCATGTCACCAACAGGACACCGCGGCACCATGAGGGACATCGCGTCACCAACGGGGACATCACGGCACGAGGGGGACAACGCGGCACCAACAGGACACCGTGGCACCATGGAGGACATCACATCACGAGGGTGACACTGTGGCACCAACGGGGGGACACTGTGTCATGAGCAGGACACTGTGGCACCATGGGGACACCGTGGCACCACGAGGGACACCACGTCATGAAGTGGACACCGCGGCAGTGACGGGACATCGTGGCACCATGGGGGACATCACATCACCAACAGGACACCGTGGCACGAGGAGGACACCATGGCACTACAACAGGACATCATGGCACCATAGGGGACACCGTGGCATCACGGGGGACATTGCGTCACCAACAGGACACCATGGGGGACATCGTGGCACCATGGGGAACATCACGTCATGAGGGGGACACCATGGGGGACATCGCGGCACGAGGAGGACACCATGGCACCAGCAGGACATCATGGCACCATAAGGGACACTGCAGCACCACGGGGGACATCGTGGCACCAACAGGACACCGTGGCACCACGAGGGACATCGCGTCACGAGGGGGACACCGTGGCACCATGGGGGACACCACAGCCGACATCATGTCACCAACAGGACACCATGGCACCGTGGGGGACATTACGGCACCAACAGGACACCGTGGCACCACTGGGGACATCATGTCATGAGAAGGACACTGTGGCACCACGGGGGACACTGTGGCACCAACGGGGACATCATGTCACCACGGGGGACATCATGTCACCAACAGGACACCGTGGCACCATTGGGGACATTGCGTCATGAGGAGGACACCGTGGCACCAATGGGGACATCGCGTCATGAGGAGGACACCGTGGCACCAATGGGGACATCACGTCACCACGGGGGACATCACGTCACCAATGGGGACATCGTGTCACCAGGGGGACGCCACGTCACGAGGAGGACACCGAGGGGACACCGCATCACCAGGGGGACGCCACGGTGCCATGGGGACACCAGGTCACCCCCAGGACACCGCGGGAGACGCCACGTCCCCAAGGGGACACCAAGGGGACACCACGTCCCCAGAGGGGCACTGTGGGGACACTGTGTCACCGGGGGGGTGTCCCCTGGGCTCGTATGGGATCCGCTGGGGCCCAGCAGCCCGGGGGATCCGTGAGGCTGGTGGGGGATCCACTGGGCCCCCCCCAGCGTCACACGGGATCCCCGGAGTCCCGCAGCGTCCCCTGGGCTCCCGGGGGATCCCAGTGTCCCCTGCGCTCCCATGGGATCCACTGGGCTCACACCGGATCCCACGAGTCCCAGTGTCCCCTGCGCTCCCGTGGGATCCACTGGGCTCACACCGGATCCACGAGTCCCACAGTGTCCCCTGCGCTCCCGTGGATCCACAGGGCTCCCACGACGGGATCCCAGTGTCCCCTGTGCTCCCGTGGGATCCACTGGGCTCACACCGGATCCCACGAGTCCCACAGTGTCCCCTGCGCTCACATGGGATCCACTGGGCTCACGTGGGATCCCAGTGTCCCCTGTGCTCACAGGGGATCCACTGGGCTCCCATGGGATCCCTGGAGTCCCACGGCGTCCCCTGTGCTCCCGTGGGATCCACTGGGCTCACACCGGATCCCAGTGTCCCCTGTGCTCCCGTGGGATCCACTGGGCTCACACCGGATCCCACGAGTCCCACAGTGTCCCCTGCGCTCACAGGGGATCCACTGGGCTCCCGGGGGATCCCAGTGTCCCCTGGGCTCCTGTGGGATCCACTGGACTCCCACGGGATCCCTGGAGTCCTACGGTGTCCCCTGCGCTCATGTGGGATCCACTGGGCTCCCACGGCGTCCCCTGCGCTCATGTGGGATCCACTGGGTTCACGCGGGATCCACTGGGCTCCCAGGGGATCCCACAAGTCCCACGGCGTCCCCTGGGCTCACATGGGATCCACTGGGCTCCCAGGGGATCCCACAAGTCCCACAGTGTCCCCTGGGCTCGCGGGGGATCCACTGGGCTCGCGGGGGATCCTGCAAGTCCCACAGCGTCCCCTGGGCTCACATGGGATCTGCTGGGCTCGTGTGGGATCCCAGTGTCCCCTGGGCTCATGTGGGATCCACTGGGCTCGTGTAGGATCCCCGGAGTCCCACAGCGTCCCCTGCGCTCGTGTGGGATCCACTGGGCTCCTGTGGGATCCCAGGGTCCCCTGCGCTCACATGGGATCCCCAGAGTCCCACAGTGTCCCCTGCGTTCATGTGGGATCCACTGGGTTCACGTGGGATCCCTGTGCTCACGTGGGATCCACTGGTCTCCCAGGGGATCCCGTGAGTCCCACAGCATCCCCTGGGCTCCCGTGGGATCCCAGTGTCCCCCCACATGAGTGCAGGGGGGCACTGTAGGACTCCGGGGATCCTACACAAGCCCAGTGGATCCCACGGGAGCCCAGGGGACACTGGGATCCCACGGGAGCCCAGTGGATCCCACGGGAGCCCAGGGGACGCTGTGTGATCCACTGGGCTCCAGGGGATCCCGCGAGTCCCACAGCGTCCCCTGGGCTCACGTGGGATCCCCTGCGAACCCCATGGATCCAGAGAGACCCACGGCACCCCCTCTACTCGCGAGGGACCCACTGGATCCCCCTCCCTTCCCCAATCACCCGGGATCCCTGGAGTCCCACAGCCCCCGCTGGGGCCCCCAGGGGATCCACAGGGCCCACGTGGGATCCGGGGGGTCCCAGTGCCCCCAGGGGATCCGTAAGGGGCCCCTGCGGGATCCGGGGGATCCCGGCGCCCCCGGGGGATCCATAAGGGGCCCCTGCGGGATCCGGGGGATCCCGGCGCCCCCGGGGGATCCATAAGGGGCCCCTGCGGGATCCGGGGGATCCCGGCGCCCCTGGGGGATCCGTAAGGGCCAAGAGGGGATCCGGGGGATCCCAGCGCCCCCCATCGGATCCATAAGGGGCTCCTGCAGGATCCGGTGGATCCCAGCGCCCCCGGTGCCCCCAGGGCATCCATAAGGGGCCCCCCCACAGGAGCCGGTGGATCCCAGCGTCCCCAGTAGATCCCAGTGGATCCCACTCACCGGAGGGCAGAGGGCCGTTCTTCTCCGGGCTGGGGGCGTCGCCGTTCTCCACCGCCACCTGGGGGGGGGACGGGGGACACGGCGTTATGGGGAGGCCGAGCCCCCCCCAGCCCCAAGAGCCACCCCATAGCGCTGCCCCACACCTCCCCCAGCCCCACATCCCCCCAACATCCAGCTGAAAACTCAGCCCCACACTTCCCCCAGCCCCACAACCCCCCAACATCCAGCCGACAACCAGCCCCACACCTTTCTCCAGCCCCACCGCCTGCCCCCTGCCCCACAACCCACCCCACAACCGGCCCCACGCCTCTTCCAGCCCCACAACCCACCCCACAACCCGCCCCACGCCTCTTCCAGCCCCACAACCCACCCCACAACCCGCCCCACGCCTCTTCCAGCCCCACAACCAGCCCCACGCCTCTTCCAGGCCCAATACCCACCCCCCACAATCTGCCCCACACCTCTTCCAGCCCCACAACTGGCCCCACAACCCAACCCAAAACCCGCCCCACGCCTCTTCCAGCCCCAAAACCCGCCCCACGCCTCTTCCAGCCCCAAAACCCGCCCCACGCCTCTTCCAGCCCCAAAACCCGCCCCACGCCTCTTCCAGCCCCAAAACCCGCCCCCACGCCTCTTCCAGCCCCAAAACCCGCCCCACGCCTCTTCCAGCCCCAAAACCCGCCCCACAACCCACCCCAAAACCCGCCCCACAACCCACCCCAAAACCCGCCCCACACCTCTTCCAGCCCCACAACCCACCCCCCAACCCCACTACCTTCCCTCCAGCCCCACAACCAGCTCCCCCTCCGCCCAGTCCCCGTCCCCAGACCTTGGTCTGCTCGTTGCGGCTGGCCTCCCGCAAAGCGCCGGCCCCATCCCCGTGCAGGCGATGCCGTAGAGCCGCCAACCTCTCCAAAGGTCCGGCTACGTCGGGAGAAGCCAGGAGCTGCCGGGCCCGATCCTGCCAAGTGATGGCTCGTTCGGTCAAACACTGCAAAGCTTCGCCCTCCGGCAACCTGACGGGCAACTTCTGCAGGGCCACCAACAAGGCCAAGATGGTTTCCAAGCGGGGACGACGCGACCGTTGGCAAAGAGGGCAGAGGAATTTGGCGTCCCACTCCCACCAAGCCGGCGAAGGTTTTTGAGAACCCAAACGGGGCCAAGCTACGCAAGAACCGTGAAACCAGTCTCGGCAGAGCTGACACTGGAGCATGCCGGAGCTCGCCGGTTGCCCGCAGACGCAAGAAGGTGGTCCGGGACCCGGGAGGGGTGGAGCGGCTTTTTGAGAGTTGACGTGCCGGAGCCGGAGCATCCCCTCTTTTTCTTTTTGTTCCCCTTCTTTAAACGCCACGATCTTGGAAAAAGGGAAAAGCGGTGGGTGAAAAAAAAAGAGGGATACAAGGCATGGGGTGGGAGGCGGGGGGCGGGACGCGGGGCGCCCCACAGCGCCCCACACAATTCAAAACCTGGCTCACCACAGCGCCGGGGTCGCGGAGATCCTGCGCCGAAAGGCCCAAGCTCTCGGCGTCCAGTTTGTAAAGACCCGGCTCCTGGCGCCATTTCAGCCTCTTGCTGCTGTCGGAGCCGGCATCGGCGCAGGGACACAGCACCTGAGACACGGGGGGCAGCCCCCCAGCCCCTTTATCTCCCCCACAGAGGCATGGGGGGCAGCCCCCCCGACCCTTTATCCCCCCCTAGAGGTATGGGGTAAAACCCCCCAGCCCCTTTATTTCTCCCTAGAGATATGGGGTGAAGCCCCCCAGTCCCTTTATCTGCCCCTAAAGATATGGGGGGCAGCCCCCAGCCCACTTATCTCCCCACAGATATATGGGGTGAAGCCCCCCAGTCCCTTTATACCTCCCTAGAGATATGGGGGGCAGCCCCCAGCCCCTTTATCCCCCCCTAGAGATATGGGGGGGCAGCCACTAGTCCCTTCATCCCCCCCTAGAGATATGGGGGGGCAGCCACTAGTCCCTTTATTTACCCCCAGAGATATGGGGTGAAGCCCCCCCACCCCTTTATTTCCCCCTAGAGATATGGGGTGAAGCCCCCCAGCCCCTTTATCCCCCCCTAGAGATATGGGGGCAGCCCCCAGGCCCTTTATCCCCCCCTAGACATGTGGGGGGCAGCCCCCAGTCCCTTTATACCCCCCTAGAGATATGGGGGGCAGCCCCCAGTCCCTTTATACCCCCCTAGAGATATATGGGGTGAAGCCCCCCAGTCCCTTTATTCCCCCTAGAAATATGGGGGGCAGCCCCCAGTCCCTTTATCCCCCCCTAGAGACACGGGGGGCAGCCCCCAGTCCCTTCATCCCCCCCTAGAGATGTGGGGAGCAGCCCCCAGCCCCTTTATCCCCCCCTAGAGATGTGGGGGGCAGCCACTAGTCCCTTTATTTACCCCCAGAGATATGGGGTGAAGCCCCCCCGCCCCTTTATTTCCCCCTAGAGATATGGGGTGAAGCCCCCCAGCCCCTTTATCTGCCCCTAGAGACACGGGGGGCAGCCCCCAGCCCCTTTATACCCCCCGAGAGACGTCAGGAGCAGCCCCCAGGCCCCTTATCCGCCCCTAGAGATATGGGGGGCAGCCCCCAGGCCCTTTATCTCCCCCTAGAGATATGGGGGGCAGCCCCCAGGCCCTTTATCTCCCCCTAGAGATATGGGGGGCAGCCCCCAGGCCCTTTATCTCCCCCTAGAGACATGGGGGGGGCAGCCCCTAGTCCCTTCATCCCCCCCTAGAGATAGGGGGTGAAGCCCCCAGCCCCTTTACCCTCCCCTAGAATTGCAGTGGGGCAGCCCCTAGTCCCCTTATCCCCCACCTCCGAGATATGGGGTGAAGCCCCCTTTATCCGTCCCGTCCCCACCGTGTCCCCCCGCCCCCTTCCCCCTCTCCCCTTTCTCACCCACCTCCAACAAAGTATAGCAGGAATTTTTCTTCAGGAAGGTACGGGACGCTTTATCCCGCCAGGAATGAGCGGTGCCGACCTGTACCTCCAACTGCCGCAGCTCTTCCAGCCGCACGGGTAAATCCCGACCCACCGCCACCAGCCCCTCCAGATCGTCCAGGCAGGGGTAGTGGTCGCCGTTCTGCGGGGAACGATGGCGGAAAAGTTGTGGGGGGGGGAAGATTGAAGAGTCTGTGTGTCATCATCCCCCCCCTCCCAGGGTG
Organism: Chroicocephalus ridibundus; assembly: GCF_963924245.1. Classification (NCBI taxonomy): domain Eukaryota; kingdom Metazoa; phylum Chordata; class Aves; order Charadriiformes; family Laridae; genus Chroicocephalus; species Chroicocephalus ridibundus. The sequence continues at coordinate 24,941 of NW_026961665.1, forward strand.
AAAAGTTGCGGGGGGGGGGGACGGGACATCCCCGGAGCTCACCTGGATCTCCTCGACGTCGGCGATCCAGGCGCGGGCTTTGGCCAAGGCTTCTTTCAGCGCCTGGATGTTGGGCAGCAAAGCCGGGATGTTTTCGGCTTCTTTGATGATGGCGGCCAAGGTGGCCGGGGGGTGCTTCTGCCTGCGGGGGAGGGGGTGAGAAGCCAAGCGGCCGGCTGCCGGAACCACCCCCCCACCCCCTCCCAAGATCCCAGAGACCACCACCAAGATCCCGGAGACCCAAGATGCGTCCCCCAGCCCCAACCCCAGGCCTGGCCCCTCCGAGGGTCCGGCTCCGGCCCAGCTTTCCCTTGGGAAGGGAAGAAGCCGAAGCCCAAACCTTTTCTCTCCCTCCCCGGGGATGTGGGGGGCAGCCCCCCAGCCCTAGAGATGTGGGGTGAAGCCCCCCCACGCCCTTTATCGCAGCCCCAGTTGAGCCCTGACCCCTTTTATACCCCTCTGGGGGGGCTGTGGGATTTGCCCCCCAGCCCCTTTGTGTGTGTCGTCCCCCCCACGCCGGGGGGCCACATCCTGACCTGGCCTCCAGCCCCCCAGCCCCTTTATCCCCCCCTCAGAGATGTGGGGCGAAGCCCCCAGACCCTTTATCCCCCCCTAGAGATGTGGGGCGAAGCCCCCACACCCTTTATCCCCCCCTAGAGATGTGGGGCGAAGCCCCCCAGTCCCTTTATCCCCCCCCAGAGATGTGGGGCGAAGCCCCCACACCCTTTATCCCCCCCCCAGAGATGTGGGGCGAAGACCCCACACCCTTTATCCCCCCCCCAGAGATGTGGGGCGAAGACCCCACACCCTTTATCCCCCCCCCAGAGATGTGGGGCGAAGACCCCACACCCTTTATCCCCCCCCCCAGAGATGTGGGGCGAAGCCCCCCACACCCTTTATCCCAACCCCAGTTGAGCCCTGACCCCTTTTATACCCCCCTGGGGGGGCTGCGGGATTTGCCCCCCCAGCCCCTTTGTGTGTCCCCCCCCCACACCCCGGGGGGCTGCATCCTGACCTGGCCTCCAGCCCCCCAGCCCCTTTATCCCCCCTCAGGAGATGTGGGGCGAAGCCCCCCACACCCTTTATCCCAACCCCAGTTGAGCCCTGACCCCTTTTATACCCCCCTGGGGGGGCTGCGGGATTTGCCCCCCCAGCCCCTTTGTGTGTCCCCCCCCCACACCCCGGGGGGCTGCATCCTGACCTGGCCTCCAGCCCCCCAGCCCCTTTATCCCCCCTCAGGAGATGTGGGGCGAAGCCCCCACACCCTTTATCCCCCCCCAGAGATGTGGGGCAAAGCCCCCACACCCTTTATCCCCCCCCAGAGATGTGGGGCAAAGCCCCCACACCCTTTATCCCCCCCCCAGAGATGTGGGGTGAAGCCCCCACACCCTTTATCCCCCCCCCACACCCTTTATCCCCCCCCCACACCCTTTATCCCCCCCCCAGAGATGCGGGGTGAAGCCCCCCACACCCTTTATCCCAGCCCCAGTTGAGCCCTGACCCCTTTTATACCCCCCTGCCCCCCCCAGCCCCTTTGTGTGTCCCCCCCCCCACACCCCGGGGGGGCCGCATCCTGACCTGGCCTCCAGGCACATCTGAGCTTTCTCCTCCCAGCGCTGGGCGATGGTCAGCAGCTCCTGCAGTTCGGCCATGGCCACCTCCACGGCCGGGCTGGGGGCCACCGTCCGGCCGGCCTGGATGAGCCCCCTCATGACAGGGAGGGGGACGCGGGCGCGAGGGGATCGCAAGGTGGCCGTCACCTCTTCTAACCAAGCCGCCTGGGCTAATTGCCTTTCCAATTGCCGGCCCTCCGGTACCTCCACACCCAGCCGGGTCCCTCGTTCCAGTAACCCCCGCAGCGCCCCCGGCCCCGGGGGGGGAGACTCCAGCGCTGCCCGGGCCTCCGCTTGGAAGGCCTCCACGCGCTCCAGTAAAGCCTGGGGAGGGAGGGGGACAGCATGGGTGACGCTGTGTGTCGTGTCCCCCCCCCCGGCCCCAGGGGACATCGGTGACGCTGTGTGTGTCCCCCCGGCCCCCCCGGCGGCTCACCTGGACCTCCCCGATCTGGTGCATGACGCAGGGCAGCTGGTTCATCTGCTCCAGGAAGGCGCGGAGCTCCTCCACCGTCAGCGAGGGCGCTGGCACCCTGCGGGGGCACGGAGGAAGGTGGGGGGGGGGGGGACGGGGACGTCACTCCCCAGGTGACCGTGGGGACAGGGTAGGGGACACGGGGGTGGCCGGGGTCCGTGGGGGACGGGGGAGGGTCGGGCCGGGTACACGGGGGTGGTTGGTGTCCGTGGGGGACAGGACGGGGACAAGATGGGGACACGAGGGTGGCCGGGGTCCAGGGGGGACAGGACGGGGACAAGATGGGGACACGAGGGTGGCCGGGGTCCAGGGGGGACAGGACGGGGACAAGACGGGGTCCACGGGGGACAGGACGGGGGGACAGGACGGGGGGACAGGACGGGGTCCACGGGGGGACAGGACGGGGACAGGACGGGGACACGGGGGGACAGGACGGGGACAGGACGGGGACACGGGGGGACAGGACGGGGACACGGGGGGACAGGACGGGGACAGGACGGGGACAGGACGGGGTCCAGGGGGGACAAGACGGGGTCCAGGGGGGACAGGACGGGGACAAGACGGGGTCCAGGGGGGACAGGACGGGGTCCAGGGGGGACAGGACGGGGACAAGACGGGGTCCAGGGGGGACAGGACGGGGACAGGACGGGGTCCAGGGGGGACAGGACGGGGACAAGACGGGGTCCAGGGGGGACAGGACGGGGACAAGACGGGGACAAGACGGGGACAAGACGGGGACAAGACGGGGACAAGACGGGGACAAGACGGGGACAAGACGGGGACACGTGGGTGGCCAGGGTCCAGGGGGGACAGGACGGGGACAAGACGGGGACACGGGGGTGGCCGGGGTCCAGGGGGGACAGGACGGGGACAAGACGGGGAACCGAGGGTGGCCGGGGTCCAGGGGGGACAGGACAGGGACAGGGGGGTGGCCAGGGTCCAGGGGGGACAGGACCGGGACAAGATGGGGACACGAGGGTGGACGGGGTCCACGGGGGACAGGACGGGGACAAGATGGGGACACGAGGGTGGCCGGGGTCCAGGGGGGACAGGACGGGAGTGGCCGGGGTCCAGGGGGGACAGGACGGGGACAAGACGGGGACACGGGGGTGGCCGGGGTCCAGGGGGGACAGGACGGGGACAAGACGGGGAACCGAGGGTGGCCGGGGTCCAGGGGGGACAGGACGGGGACAGGGGGGTGGCCAGGGTCCACGGGGGACAGGACGGGGACAAGATGGGGACACGAGGGTGGACGGGGTCCACGGGGGACAGGACGGGGAAAGGAGCGTGGACGGGGTCCACGGGGGACAGGACGGGGACACGAGCGTGGTCAGGGGACACGACGGGGACACGGGGGTGGCCTGGGGTCCACAGGGGACAGGACGGGGACAGAAAAGGGGACACGACGGGGACGCGGGGGTGGCCTGGGGTCCACGGGGGACAGGACGGGGACAGAAAAGGGGACAGGACGGGGACACGGGGGTGGCTAAGGTCCATAGGAGACGGGATGGGGACACAAAGGGGACAGGATGGGGTCCATGGGGGACAGGACGGGGACACAAAGGGGACAGGACGGGGACACAGGGGTGGCTGAGGTCTGTCGGAGACGGGATGGGGACACAAAGGGGACAGGACGGGGTCCACGGGGGACAGGACGGGGACACGGGGGTGGCCTGGGGTCCACGGGGGACAGGATGGGGACACAAAGGGGACAGGACGGGGACATGGGGGTGGTTGAGGTCCATAGGAGACGGGACGGGGACACAAAGGGGACGGGACGGGGACATGGGGGTGGTTGAGGTCCATAGGGGACGGGATAGGACACAAAGGGGACAGGACGGGGACATGGGGGTGGCCAGGGGACACGGGAGACAGGACGGGGACACGGTGGTAGCCCATAGGAGAAGGGATGGGGACACAAAGGGGACAGGACGGGGACAGAAAAGGAGACAGGACAGGGACACGGGGGTGGCTGAGGTCCATAGGAGACAGAATGGTGACACAAAGGGAACACGATGGGGTCCACGGGGGACAGGATGGGGACACGGGGGTGGCCGGGGTCCATAGGAGACGGGATGGGGACACAAAGGGGACAGGACAGGGACACAGGGGGTGGCCTGGGGTCCACAGGAGACAGGACGGGGACACGGGGGTAGCTGAGGCCCACAGGAGACAGGATGGGGACACAAAGGGGACAGGACGGGGTCGCCGGGGGACAGGACCAGGGACACGGGGGGTGCCTGGGGTCCACGGGGGACAGGATGGGGACACAGGGGGTGGCTGAGGTCCATAGGAGACGGGATGGGGACACAAAGGGGACAGGAAGGGGACACGGGAGTGGCCGGGTTCCGTAGGAGACGGGATGGGGACACAAAGGGGACAGGATGGGGTCCATGGGGGACAGGACGGGGACATGGGGGTGGCCAGGTTCCATAGGAGACAGGACGGGGACACAAAGGGGACAGGATGGGGACACAAAGGGGACAGGATGAGGGACACGGGGGGTGCCTGGGGTCCACAGGGGACAGGACGGGGACACGGGGGTGGCCTGGGGTCCATGGGGGAGGCCCTGGGGTCCATGGGGGACAGGACGGGGACAGAAAAGGGGACAGGATGGGGACATAGGGGTGGCCTAGGGTCCACGGGGGACAGGACGGGGACACAGGGGTGGCCCTGGGGTCCACGGGGGAGGCCCTGGGGTCCATGGGGGACAGGATGGGGACACGGAAGTGGCTGGGGTCCGTAGGAGACGGCATGGGGACGCAAAGGGGACAGGATGGAGTCCATGGGGGACAGGACGGGGACACGGGGGTGGCCGGGGTCCGTAGGAGACGGGACGGGGACACAAAGGGGACAGGACAGGGTCGCCGGGGGACAGGACCGGGGACACAAGGGGTGCCTGGGGTCCACGGGGGACAGGACAGCGATGTAGGGAAGGAAGCAAGAGGGTGACACGGAGCCGCTGGGGACAGAGAGGGAAGGCTGGGGAGGGACCCGGGGACAGGACCCGGGGCTGGGGCTGGGGGGGGGACGGGACCCGGGGGGGACACACTCACCCCGTCTCCTGAGAGCTGATGAGCCCCAGGGCCTCGGAGACGCAGCGCTCGGCCTGGCCCAGGCAGCCCTTGAGCCGATGCAGCAGTTCGTTTTCCGGGAATTTACGTTCCCGGGCTTCCGACTCCAAAGCCCGCAGCTCCTCCAACGCTGGCCGGGCAGAGGCGGGGCGGAAAAGAGAGACGGAGGAGGACGGGGGGGGGTCAGGGCTGTACCCTAAACCCCCACCCCCGCGACCCCCCTCGGTGTGTCGTGTCCCCCCCCCCCCCCAAAAACTCACTCCGCTTCCGACCGTCTTCCACTTCCAGAGCGATCCGGACTTTGTTGGCCCAAGTGTCGAAGGATTCGGCTCGGACTTTCAGTTTGTGCAGCATGGCCGGCAGCTCGTCCAGGGTGTAGCGGTACCTGGGGGGGGGGGGGGGGGGCGGGAAGAAAAAGGTTTTGGGGGGGTCAGAAAGGGGTTTTTGGGGGGGGTTCACGGTGGGGTGGGGTCGGGAGGAGGCGCCGGGGCCACAGAATCCCCGAATCGTACTCAATTCCCCCCCCGACGGGGCGCTGCGGGGGGGGGGTGTTGGGGGGGGTGTTTGGGTGCCCCGGGGTGGGGGGGAAGGGGCCCACAGCCCCCCCCCCCCCCACTGGTATGAGGGGAGTGATGAGACCCCCAAAACTACCCACATCTCCCCCTTCCCAGGGGTAAACCAAGACCCCCCCAGCACCCCCAAACCCTCCCCACGCGCCCCCCCAGGGGTAAACAAGACCCCCAGCACCCCCAAACCATCCCCACGCGCCCCCCCCGGGGTAAACAAGACCCCCAGCACCCCCAAACCATCCCCACGCGCCCCCCCAGGGGTAAACCCAGACCCCCAGCACCCCCAAACCCTCCCCACGTGCCCCCCCAGGGGTAAACCCAGACCCCCAGCACCCCCAAACCCTCCCCACGCGCCCCCCCAGGGGTAAACCCAGACCCCCAGCACCCCCAAACCACCCCCACGCGCCCCCCCAGGGGTATATCAAGACCCCCGGCACCCCTAAACCTTCCCCACGCGCCCCCCCAGGGCTAAACCAAGCCCCCCAACTCCCCCAAGCCATTCCCACGCGCCCCCCCAGGGGTATATCAAGACCCTCAGCTCCCCCAAACCACCCCCATGTGCCCCCCAGGGGTAAACCCAGACCCCCAGCACCCCCAAACCTGCCCCACATCCCCTCTTACAGGCCCACCAAGACCCCCCAGCACCCCCAAACCCTCCCCACGCGCCCCCCCAGGGGTAAACCCAGACCCCCAGCGCCCCCAAACCCGTCCCACATCCCCTCATACAGGCCCACCAAGACCCCCCAGCACCCCCAAACCCTCCCCACGCGCCCCCCCAGGGGTAAACCCAGACCCCCAGCACCCCCAAACCCGACCCACATCCCCTCTTACAGGCCCACCAAGACCCCCCAGCACTCCCAAACCCCCCCACGTGCCCCCCCAGGGGTAAACCCAGACCCCCAGTGCCCCCAAACCCGTCCCACATCCCCTCTTACAGGCCCACCAAGACCCCCCAGCACCCCCAAACCCTCCCCACGCATCCCCCCAGGGGTAAACCCAGACCCCCAGCACTCCCAAACCCGACCCACATCCCCTCTTACAGTCCCACCAAGACCCCCCAGCACCCCCAAACCCTCCCCATGTGCCCCCCCAGAGGTAAACAAGACCCCCAGCACCCCCAAACCCGACCCACATCCCCTCATACAGGCCCACCAAGACCCCCCAGCACCCCCAAACCCTCCCCATGTGCCCCCCCAGAGGTAAACAAGACCCCCAGCACCCCCAAACCCGACCCACATCCCCTCATACAGGCCCACCAAGACCCCCCAGCACCCCCAAACCCTCCCCACGCATCCCCCCAGGGGTAAACCCAGACCCCCAGCACCCCCAAACCCGTCCCACATCCCCTCTTACAGGCCCACCAAGACCCCCCAGCACCCCCAAACCCTCCCCATGTGCCCCCCCAGAGGTAAACAAGACCCCCAGCACCCCCAAACCCGACCCACATCCCCTCATACAGGCCCACCAAGACCCCCCAGCACCCCCAAACCCTCCCCATGTGCCCCCCCAGAGGTAAACAAGACCCCCAGCACCCCCAAACCCGACCCACATCCCCTCTTACAGTCCCACCAAGACCCCCAGCGCCCCCAAACCCAACCCACATCCCCTCATACAGGCCCACCAAGACCCCCCAGCACCCCCAAACCCTCCCCACGCATCCCCCCAGGGGTAAACCCAGACCCCCAGTACCCCCAAACCCGTCCCACATCTCCTCTTACAGGCCCACCAAGACCCCCCAGCACCCCCAAACCCGCCCCACGCGCCCCCCCAGGGGTAAACCAAGACCCCCAGTGCCCCCAAACCCGTCCCACATCTCCTCTTACAGGTCCACCCAGACCCCCAGCGCCCCCAAACCCGTCCCACATCCCCTCTTACAGGCCCACCAAGACCCCCCCCAGCACCCCCAAACCCTCCCCACGCATCCCGCCAGGGGTAAACCCAGACCCCCAGCACCCCCAAACCCGTCCCACATCTCCTCTTACAGGTCCACCCAGACCCCCAGCGCCCCCAAACCCAACCCACATCCCCTCATACAGGCCCACCAAGACCCCCCAGCACCCCCAAACCCTCCCCACGCGCCTCCCCAGGGGTAAACCCAGACCCCCAGCACCCCCAAACCCATCCCACATCCCCTCTTACAGTCCCACCCAGACCCCCAGCGCCCCCAAACCCGTCCCACATCTCCTCTTACAGGCCCACCAAGACCCCCCAGCACCCCCAAACCCTCCCCACGCACCCCCCCAGGGGTAAACCCAGACCCCCAGTGCCCCCAAACCCGTCCCACAACCCCTCATACAGGCCCACCAAGACCCCCCAGCACCCCCAAACCCTCCCCATGTGCCCCCCCAGGGGTAAAGAAGACCCCCAGCACCCCCAAACCCGTCCCACATCTCCTCTTACAGGTCCACCAAGACCCCCAGCGCCCCCAAACCCGCCCCATATCCCCTCATGCAGGCCCCCCGAGTCCCGCAGCACCCCCAGACCGTGCCCGCGCGTGTCGTCCGTCCCCCCCCCTCCGCCCCCTTTACCTGAGGTACTGCTTGCTGCGGGGGCACTTGCAGAGATCGTCCATGTGGTAGAGGCAGACGAGGCACTGGGGACAGTCGTAACAGGCCAGCGCCGAGAGGAAACACGTCGTCTTGCACTTGTCGCACTGTCGCTCGTCGTCGGGCAGCAGCTCGAAAGCCTCCCGCTCCGCCTCCGTGATGCCCTGGGGCGAGAAGAGGCCCCCCCCCCCAAAAAAAAATTAAAAAAAAAACAAAAACAAACCACGCCGTAAAACACCACCGTCAACGTCGCACCCCCCCCCGCCCCGGCTCCTCTTTTCAATATTTTTAGGGTTTTTTTTTTGTTTTTTTTTTTTTTTTTTTTCTTCTCCCCCCCCCCCGGCCAAACCTTTTCCAGCAGGGCTTTGCGGAGTTTCCGCTCTTCCTGCACCAGGACGAACATCTCTTTGTGAACGGCGGCCGCTAAGTTGAGGTCGAGTTTTTCGGGGCAAGCCGCCATCTTGCAGATGAGCTCCTCGTGCGAGAAGACGCAGTAACGGCGTAAGCGGCGGTAATGCTCGATGCACTGCCGGCCGGCGGGCAGCTACGTACCAGTTGGGGGGGGCGGGGGGGGGGAGGCGTTAGAAAAGCACCCCCGAAATTTTAAGGGGGGCGGCCCAAGTAAGAGCCACCCCCCCGCCAGCTCAAACCGCGGCGGATCGCGGAAAATAAAAGAGAAAAAAAAAAATCCCCACTCGACGCTGGGAGCTCCTCAAAAATCCTGTCCCCCCCCCCACTTCCCCGACCCCGTCCCCACCTCAAGGAGCCCAAATCCCCGGATTTTGGGGAGATCACCCCAGCTTTTTTTCTTTTTTTTTTTGGGGGGGGAGCTCACCCAGTCAGCGGTGCAGAAGTTGACGGCTTCGGCGAAGTTGTAACCCTGGTTGAAACCGCTGTGATACGCCCGGGGGAAGGTGATGACGAACTCGCCGGCGCATTGGTTCGTCCGGACGACCTAAAATTTCGGGGACGGAGGGGGTTAAATGAATTTTTGGGGGCGTCGAGGGGATCCCCGTTGTGGGGGAGGGGGGGGGGGGATATGGATACTCACCGGGACGCCGTGGGCCATGAGGGTGTTGGGGTTCATGAGGGTGACGAGTTGGTGGAGGAGGTCGGGCTGGCTCTCGAAGAGCTCCGGCGTCAGCTTCTTCATCACCTCTTCCAGGTGCTCGGCCGCGAAGGAGGGGACGCCGTACCACGTCTTGGGTTCGCCCCTGGGGGGGGGGGGGACGTGGGGGTCAGGGGCACCCCAAAACCCCTCGTCCCACAGCTTGGGGTCACCCCAAAACCTCCTCCCACCCCGTACAACATCTTAGGCTCAGCCCTGGGACATATGGGGTGGGGACACCCCAAAAAACACCCTCACACCCCACATCACATCTTGGGTTCGCCCCTGGGGGGGGACATGGGGGTCAGGGGCACCCCAAAAACCCCTCGTCCCACAGCTTGGGGTCACCCCAAAACCTGCTCCCAACCTGCACCGTGACTTGGGCTCACCCCTGGGGGGGGAACGGGGTCGGGACACCCCAAAAACCACCCTCACACCCCACATCACGTCTTGGGTTCGCCCCTGGGGGGGGGACGTGTGGGTCAGGGGCACCCCAAAAATCCACCTACCACAGCTTGGGGTCACCCCAAAACCTCCTCCCACCCCATATGACATCTTAGGCTCAGCCCTGGGGCATATGGGGTGGGGACACCCCAAAAAACACCCTCACACCCCACATCACATCTTGGGTTTGCCCCTGGGGGGGGACATGGGGGTCAGGGGCACCCCAAAAACCCCTCGTCCCACAGCTTGGGGTCACCCCAAAACCTCCTCCCACCCCATACGACATCTTGGGCTCAGCCCTGGGGCATATGGGGTGGGGACACCCCAAAAAACACCCTCACACCCCACATCACATCTTGGGTTTGCCCCTGGGGGGGGACATGGGGGTCAGGGGCACCCCAAAAACCCCTCGTCCCACAGCTTGGGGTCACCCCAAAACCTCCTCCCACCCCATACGACATCTTGGGCTCAGCCCTGGGGCATATGGGGTGGGGACACCCCAAAAAACACCCTCACACCCCACATCACGTCTTGGGTTCGCCCCTGGGGGGGGGACGTGGGGGTCAGGGGCACCCCAAAAACCCCTCGTCCCACAGCTTAGGGTCACCCCAAAACCTGCTCCCAACCTGCACCGTGACTTGGGCTCACCCCTGGGGGGGGAAACGGGGTTGGGACACCCCAAAAACCACCCTCACACCCCACATCACGTCTTGGGTTCGCCCCTGGGGGGGGGATGTGGGGGTCAGGGGCACCCCAAAACCCCTCGTCCCACAGCTTGGGGTCACCCCAAAACCTGCTCCCACCCCGTACGACATCTTAGGCTCAGCCCTGGGGCATATGGGGTGGGGACACCCCAAAAACCACCCTCACACCCCACATCACGTCTTGGGTTCGCCCCTGGGGGGGGGATGTGGGGGTCAGGGGCACCCCAAAAACCCCTCGTCCCACAGCTTGAGGTCACCCCAAAACCTGCTCCAAACCTGCACCGTGACTTGGGCTCACCCCTGGGGGGGGAAACGGGGTCGGGACACCCCAAAAACCACCCTCACACCCCACATCACGTCTTGGGTTTGCCCCTGGGGGGGGACATGGGGGTCAGAGGCACCCCAGAAACCCCTCGTCCCACCGGTTGGGGTCACCCCAAAACCTCCTCCCACCCCATACGACATCTTAGGCTCAGCCCTGGGGCATATGGGGTGGGGACACCCCAAAAAACACCCTCACACCCCACATCACGTCTTGGGTTCGCCCCTGGGGGGGAAAATGGGGTCCCAGGCACCCCAAAAATCCTCCTCCTGCCCCAAACCACATCATCTGCTCATCCCTAGGGGGTTGTGGCACCCCAAAAATCCCCTCCTGCCCCACACCACCTTATCTGCTTGTCCCTAGGTGGGGGGACGAGGTCAGGGACACCCCAAAAATCCTCCTCCTGCCCCACACCACATCATCTGCTCATCCCTAGGGGGTTGTGGCACCCCAAAAATCCCCTCCTGCCCCATAACTCAGCTTGGATTTGTCTCTAGGTGGGGGGACAAGGTCAGGGACACCCCAAAAATCCTCCTCCTGCCCCACACCACATCATCTGCTCATCCCTAGGGGGTTGTGGCACCCCAAAAATCCCCTCCTGCCCCATAACTCAGCTTGGATTTGTCTCTAGGTGGGGGGACGAGGTCAGGGACACCCCAAAAATCCCCCTCCTGCCCCAAACCACAGCTTCTGCTTGGGCTTAGGGGGTTGCGGCACCCCAAAAATCCCCTCCTGCCCCACACCACCTTGTCTGCTTGTCCCTAGGTGGGGGGACGAGGTCAGGGACACCCCAAAAACCTCCTCCAGCCCCATAACCCAGCTTGGATTTGTCTCTAGGTGGGGGGACGAGGCCAGGGACACCCCAAAAATCCTCGTCCTGCCCCAAACCACAGCAACTGCTTGGGCTTAGGGGGTTGTGGCACCCCAAAAATCCCCTCCTGCCCCACACCACCTTGTCTGCTTGTCCCTAGGTGGGGGGACGAGGTCAGGGACACCCCAAAAACCTCCTCCAGCCCCATAACCCAGCTTGGATTTGTCTCTAGGTGGGGGGACGAGGTCAGGGACACCCCAAAAATCCTCCTCCTGCCCCAAACCACAGCTTCTGCTTGGGCTTAGGGGGTTGTGGCACCCCAAAAATCCCCTCCTGCCCCACACCACCTTGTCTGCTTGTCCTTAGATGGGGAGACGAGGCCAGGGGCACCCCAAAAACCTCCTGCCACCCCCCATGACGCCTCCCAGGATCATCCCTGACCACCCCAAACACCCCCTGCCCCGAGCCCCCCCCCTCCCCACCAGTGGAGGTAGTTGATGGAGTAGCTCCAGTGGTCCTCGATGTGCCAGCAGAAGGCGGAGAAGACCATCCCCACGTAGAGCCAGGGCACCTTCATCCCCGAAATATCGGCGTTGATGTGACAAAGCACCGACTGCTTCAACACCGGCATCACGTTCAGGTTCCAACCGCTGCCGGCGTACTCCTACGGGGTGGGGGGAAAAAAAAACACACGAAGACGGTGTCACCCCCCCCTACAAAGGGTGACGGCGACACCCCCCCTGGGGTTGGGGACGGGGTGGCCCTCACCTCCTCCTCCGGAGAAAGCTTCCTTTTGCCGTCGCTGATGGGGAAACCGCTGCCAAATTCCTTGGAGTGGATGTCGGCGCCGTACTCCACCGTCACGTCCTCCTCGATGCTGTTCACCAGCCGCCAAAATTCCTTCTCCACCAGCTCCGTGGGGACCATCTTGGGGGGCGGGGGCGGGCAGGGAGAAAGAAGGGGGACATTAGGGATTTGGGGCAGGCCGGGGGGGGGCTCTCGGGGGTCCCCGTGGGGTTTCCGGGGTACTCACGTGGACGGGCATGTTGAAATAATCGGCTTTGAAGGAGTCTGCCATCTCCCCGAAGCTCTGCAGGGTGTATTCCCGCGTCGCCTGCTCGAAGCCAAAAGCCTCCGGCGGTCGCTTGCATTCCTGGGGGGGGGAAAGGAGGTCAGGGTATTGAGTCTGGGGGGTCCCCAGCCCCACAGATGTGGTGCGGGGATCCCTAAGGCCACAGACGGGAAAGGAGATGGGGGTACCCAGCCCCACAGAGGTGACGGGACGCGAGGTAGGGGGTTGGCTTGGGGGTCTTCAGCCCCACAGATGTGATACGGGGGTCCCTAACCCCACAGACGGGACGGGGCATTGAGTCTGGGGGGTCCCCAGCCCCACAGATGTGGTGCAGGGATCCCTAAGGCCGCAGATGGGAAAGGAGATGGGGGTACCCAGCCCCACAGAGGCGACAGGACGCGAGGTAGGGGGTTGGCTTGGGGGTCTTCAGCCCCACAGATGTGATACGGGGGTCCCTAGCCCCACAGACGGGGGTCTCCAGCCCCACAGATGGGACGGGGCATTGAGTCTGGGGGGTCCCCAGCCCCACAGATGTGGTGCGGGGATCCCTAAGGCCGCAGACGGGAAAGGAGATGGGGGTACCCAGCCCCACGGAGGTGACAGGACGCGAGGTAGGGGGTTGGCTTGGGGGTCTTCAGCCCCACAGATGTGATACAGGGGTCCCTAACCCCACAGACGGGGGTCCCCAGCCCCACAGATAGCTGGGACATGCCCTGAGATAGGGGGGCCCATAGACCCACAGACAGACGGAACACGATGCGAGACGGGGGGTCCCCAGCCCCACAGATGTGACAAAGGGGTCCCCAGCCCCACAGATAGGACGGGCCACGAGTCAGGGGTCCCCAGCCCCACAGATAGGACGGGCCACGAGTCAGGGGTCCCCAGCCCCAGAGGCAGACGAGACACGATGTGAGATAAGGGGGTCCCCCCAGACCCACAGACAGATGGGACACAATGTGAGATGGGGGGTCCGCAGCCCCATAGATGTGACAGAGCGGTCCCCAACCCCACAAATAGGATGGGCCACGAGTTGGGGGTCCCCAGCCCCACACATAGACGGGACACGATGCGAGATAAGGGGGTCCCCAGCCCCGCAGACAGATGAGACACGATGCGAGATGGGGGGGTGGGGGTGTCCCCAGCCCCACAGCGGGGACGTGACGCGAGACGTGGGGCCCAGGGGTCCCACGGGTCGCCGTGCTCACCGCCATGACGCATTTGGGGCAGCGCCAGATGCCCTTGGGGATCTCGGGCAGGGGCGGGAGGAGGCAGAAGATGTGATAGTTGTCGTCGCAGCCGTCGCAGAGCAGCAGCTTGTCGTCCTCGTCCCCCCGCGAGCAGATGCGGCAGATGTAGGAATCCACCTGCGGGGAGGCAGAAAAGGGTTGAGGTCGGGGGGCGGGGGGGGCTCTGCCCCACGGCGGCGTGTTGTTGTTCCCCCCCCACTTCCTTCTGCCCCACGGCGCTTACGAATTGGCTGTTGCTGTGGCTGCGGCGCAGGCGCATGGTCATTTTGGTGCAGGGTTCGGGGCTGTGGCGCAGCTCCTCCTTCCCCTCCAGGTAAGAGCGAGGAGACGGCGGCTCCACCTTGGCCTCGGGTCCCACCGGTTCCTCCTTCACCACCACCGTGGGGGGACACTCGGGACCCTCTTTATCTGTGGGGTGAAGAGTTAGGGTCGGCGGGGGGGGAAGATAACAGCCGCCCCCCCGCCAAGTCGTGGGGGACGCGGGGAGGTTTCCTTCCTACCTTTTTTCCGCAGGGTCTTGTCTTTGGCCACCAAACCCAAACCCAACATTTTCGGGCCGGCCCCGTAAATCTGTAGTTTTTTCAACTCCGGGTTTTTTTCGATGTCTTCTTCCGTCGGCTCCGGCTGCGGGACGGTAAAAAAAAAAAAAAAAATCATAATAAATAAATTAAAAAAAAAAAAAAATCGAGGGGGATGTGCGTGTCTGGGGGGGGGCAGGGCGTTCTCCCTAAAAATTGAAGGGGGATGGGTGTTGTTTGGTTTTTTTTTGGGGGGGGAGGTGAGGAGGGGGTTGTTTCTCACCTCTTGCTGCAGGCGTTTAGCCCGTCGGCCGTAGCTGTTGAACTTGGAGGGCTGGACGGATTGGCGCAAGGGGATGCTGTGGGGTTTGTACTCCCGGTCTTTCTCCTCGCTCTCGAAAGGCCGTGTGTTGCACTGCTGAAGGGGGCAGGGGGGGGAAGGGGGGGGGAAGATGAACCTCTCGGCGAGGGAGGGGACACCCCATAACCTTCCCTCCCCCCTACCCCCCTTATTATTTTTTTTCCCCCCCCCTCTTAAACCCTCTCCCCCGTTTTCTCACCACCAGGTCGGCCCCCGAGCGGTACATCACGCGTTCGTTTCCCCCCCCTCCCTTATTTCCGCCCCCCCCCCCCCCCCCAAACCCCCTTCCCCCATTTTCTCACCACCAGGTTGGCCCCCGACTGGTACATCTCGTAAGGGTAGATGATGCGTTCGTAATGAGCGCGCAGTAACGAGCCGATGTTTTTCCCCGAGGGGTAAGCCAGGCGTTGGGCCACCCGAGCCCAGCGCCGGTCCTTGCAGATGGCTTCGTATCCCCCTTCCTCCATCACCACCTTGCGGGGGGGGGGGGGAAAAACCACATGAAACCCCCCCCAAATTGATTGCACACCCCAGTAACCCACCGGGGCGCCCCCTCACCTTGCTGAGGCTGTAGAGGTCGAGGATGCGGCGCTCGACGTTGGGGATTTTGAGGGAAGAGCCTTGGATTTCCCAAAATTTCGCGATCTGGTCCAGGTAATTCAGCTTCACCCGCGTCTGTGCCTGCGGGAGGGGGGGGGTGTCAGAAAAAATGGGGTGTAAGCGCTGAAATCAGCTGGTGGGGGGGGGGGGAAGGGAAAAATGGGGGCAATCCCCCCCCACCCTCCCCCCTTACTCACCTCCAGCTCGTTGAGGCGCTGGATGCGGGGGGTGAATCTGAAGTTGTCCACTTCCACGGCGAAGGGGGGCTGCCAATCCTGGGGGGGGGGGGGGGGGGAAGGGGGGGTCAGCAGGGGGCATTTCTTCCACCCCCATCCCTATGCGGGGAGGGGGACAAGGTGGGGGGGGGGGGGGGTGTCAGCAGTGACAGTCCCATTCCCCCCCCCCAAAGGGGGGGACAGGCAGAGCAGCCCCAAGGGAAGGGGGGGGGAAACATGGCCATGTGCACCCCAAATTGGGGTGGGGGGGCACCCTGTGTTCTGGGACACACGCACAAGGCGGGGGGGGGGGTCAGCAATGACATTAATCCCCCCCCCCCGCCCCCAATTCCTATGTGGGGACAGGCAGAGCAGCCGCAAGGGAAAGGGGGGGGGGGGGGGGGGAACATGGCCGTGTGCACCCCAAATTGGGGTGGGGGGCACCCTGGTGGCATGTGGCAACAGCACCCTGTGTTGTGGGGGGGGGGCCACATGGCTGGCGGAGTTGGTTGGGGGGGGGCCAGTGACGCCAGCGCGGCCGGGCCCAGCCCTCCCCGGAAGCCCTTCTCCACCTCCCCAAGCTGGGGGGACCGGATCGGCCTGTTCCCAACCCCCTGCCCCCCCCCCAAAAAAAAAAAAGAAAAAAAAAAAAAAGAAAAGAGCCAGGACCCCCCGAAACTGGGAAAAGGACACCCCCCCCCAAAAAAAAAAAAAAAAAAAAAAAGAAATAAACCCATAAAGGGGGGGAGAAGCAAGCGGGGGAGAAGTTGGCGGGGGGGGACACAAATAGGGGGCTGAGTGTCGCGCGTCGTGCTCCCCCCCCCCATTTGCAGCGGACCCCCTTTCTTTAAGGGGGGGGGTGTGTGTGCCTGATTTGGGGCTCCCCCCCGCCGCTCGCCAGACAAAGGCTCGGCGGTGGCAGCCATATTGGCCGTGTCACTGTTGTTGTTGTGAGGGCCGGCGTGGGGGGGGGGGACACGACACACACGGGCCTCCCCCCCGCCCCCCCCATTCACCCCGGAGGGGGGGGGGGGCACCCCAAATTCCTTGGGGTCAGCTCCCCCCCCCCCTCCCCAGCACAAGGGGCCTTGCTGGGGGAAAATGGAGGGGCCCTTGACCACCCCCCACCACCACCCCGGGTCTGTACCCCCAAAATCCAGCCCCTTTGCACCCCCCCCGCCCCCCCCCCCAAGGGCACCCCCTCAGCCCGAGGGGGGGGAAGGGTGTTTACCCCACGTGGGGGGGTAGTTACCCCCACCCCCGGCCTGGGCATTTACGCCCAAACGGGGTATTTACCCCCCCCCCCACAGCCGGGCAGATACGGACCCCCTTATCTCAGGTATTTACCCCAAACCAAAAATACATTTCCACCCCCCCCCGGTTATTTACCCCCCCCTAGGGGGTATTCACCCCCCCAGGGGTATTTACCCCCCCATTGTAGCAGCATTGGGGGTATTTACCCACCCCGAAGGAGTATTTACACTCAGGACACAGCAGGAGTGTGGGGGCATTTGGGGGGGGGGCAATTAACCCCCTTAAATGTGAAGTTACCCCGGGGGGGGGGGCAATTAAACCCCTCATATTGGAAGATATCCCCCCCTACAGGGGCAATTAACACCCCTTAATGGGAAGATACCCCCACCCAGGGGGGCAATTCCCCCCCCAATGGGAAGTCACCCCTCTTGGGGGGGGGAGGGGGGCAAATAACTCCCCTAAATGGGACATCACCCCCACCCAGGGGGGCAACTGACCCCCACCCCCCCCGCAAATGGGCTGATACATCCCCTGGGGGCAATTAAACCCCCTAAATGGGATGATATCCCCCCCCTCCCCCGAAAGAGCAAGTTAGCCCCCCATGGGGGGGGGCAACTACCCTCCTAAACTGGACTTGGGGGCAATTAACCCCGGGGGGGGGGCAATTAAACCCAACGGGGGACCACCTACCCCATAACAAACCCCAACCCTGCACCCCAGGGGTGGGGGGCCGGGACCCCCAAGAGCCCGGGACGGGGGGGGGGGGAAGGGGTGAGGGCCACCCCCCCACCCCCCCCAGGGCCGGTGTCCCCCCCCCCAGGAACTCACAGCGGGGGGTCGGATCTTGCAGATGCCGCTTTTCTCGGCGATGGGGCGGATCTTGGCGATGTAACCCAAAGGGTCGCTGAATTCGTCCCAGCTGGGCTCGAAGACGGGGCATTCGGGGGGGGGTAAAAAGTCCTCGGGGGGCTCCAGTTCACCGGCCACCGATAGCCAAGGCGTCCCCCACTCGCCCCGTTGATCCCCACCGGGGGGGGGTGCCCGCTGCGGGGCTTCTCCCCCGCTGCGGGGTCCCCCAAAGGGCCTCCGGGCCTTGTTTTCCTCGGGGCCTGGGCGATCCCCGCTCCGGGACCCTCCCCGTTCCTCGGGGGTTTTACGGGGGCTTCGTTCCTCACCCGGGGGTCGCCCACCGGGTCCCTTACCGGCCCCCCCGCCTTTACCCCGCGGCTCCCCACCGGTTTTGGGGGGGCGAGGGGGGGCCGCGGCCCTCTCCTCCCCCGCGGCTTTAGGGAGGGCGGCAGCCGAGCGGGGGGGAACGGCCTCTCCGCTGGGCTCCGTCCCCCCCCCCCCATTCCCCACCGCGGCCCCGTTTGGCCTCTTCCTCCCCCTCCGGAGGTGGGGGGGTGCCCCAAGGCGGGGACCCCCCCGGGGCGGGCCCCCATTCGGCCCAACCGCCCCCTCCGCGTTGCTGCTCTCCCTCTTCCATCCTCCCCACCCAGGCCCGGGGGGGGACGCGCTCCCTCGCTGCCCGCGGGGGATCCCCCTCAGGGGGCCATGGAGGCCCCCGCCGCCCCCTCACAGGCCTCCCCCCCCCCCCACCCCCTTCCCCCTCGCTCCCGGCCGCCCCCTCACAGGCCGCCCCCCCCCTCCCCAAACCCCGGGGAAAAGGAGGAGGGGGGGAAAACGAAAAGCGCCCGGGTGCCTTCCGCCGGTTCCCCGCCGCCGCTTGGCCGCGGTAACGGCTCCCCACCGACCCCGCGATCCGCCCGCTTCAAGCCCGAGGCCTGCCCGGTCCCCCCGGCCGGGCCGCCGCCGCCATCTTGGGTTCCCTCCTCCTCTCGCTTCCCCCCCCCCACCCCCCCCCCCGCCCCGCGCGCACTGCGCAGGCGCGGCCGCGCACGGTGCTGAGGCTCGCCTCACGCAGCCGTCTCCTTCCGCCGCGGCGAGAGCGAAGGCGCTGCGGGCGGACCCACCGACACCGGGCGGAGAGGGGGTGAAAAGAGATAGCGGGGGTCGGGGGGGGAACGACAATCCGTCCGGCACCCGCAGCGGCGGCGCGGCGGGAGGAGAGATGCGGGGGGAAAAATAGTCCGCTTGCTCCGCCCCCTCCCCCGCCGGCGGAAGGATCTTCGCCTTCGCGGCTGGGTCAGCGGAGGAGCCGGGGCTTCTTGTGCACGTTTAAAGGGGCGCAGCGCGCACGCGCCGCCCGCGGGGTGGAGGGGCGGGGAGGGGGCGTGGCCTAGTAGGGATACGCCCACTTAGGGGCGTGGTCTGGCGCGGAGCTCCGCCCCCCCCCGGCGCGCCTTCGCCGCCGCTCCCGCCCCACCCGGCGGCACCTATAGACCCTATAGCCGTGGGGTCCCTATAGACCCTGTAGCCACGGGGTCCCTATAGACCCGGGCCCCTATTGCAGCCCTGTAGCCCCCAGAGTCCCTACAGCTCCCAGGCACCTATAGCCCCCAGGGTCCCCATTACGGCCCTTATAGCCCAGGGTCCCCATTACGGCCCCTACAGTCTCCAGGCCCCTATAGCTCCCAGGCACCTATAGCCCCAAGGTCCCTATGATGGCCCCTATAGCCCCCAAGCCCCTCTAGCACCAGGGGCCCCATTATGGCCCCTATGGCTCCAGGCCCCTATAGCCACAGGGGTCCCATTATGGCCCCTATAGCTCCCAGCGTCCCTATTATGGCTCCTAAAGCCCCAGGCCCTATAGCCACAGGGTCCCTATTACAGCCTCTATAGCCCCAGGCCCCTGTGTCTGCCCAGGCCCCTATAGCCCCTAGGGTCCCCATTATGGCCCCTATAGCCCCCAGGCACCTATAGCCCCAAGGTCCCTACTACAGCCTCTGTAGCCCCAGACCCCTATGTCTGCCCAGGCCCCTATAGCCCCTAGGGTCCCCATTATGGCCCCTATAGCCCCCAGGCAACTATAGCCCCAAGGTCCCTATTGCAGTCCCTATAGCCCCCAGGCCCCTATAGCCCCCAGGCCCCTATAGCCCCAAATCCCTATAGCCCCCTCCCTGTACATACCAAAGGCCCCTATAGCCCTGGGCTCCTATATCTCCCCACCCCCCTATAGCCCCAGGGCCCTATAGCCTCCCCCCTCCTCTCCCCCCCCGCATAGGGAAGACCCTGCTCCACACAGCCCCCCCACCTCCCTATGGCCCTTAAACACACCCCCCCCTCCATAGAGCCCCTATGACCCTACAGCTCTGCCCGCCCCCGGCTCCTATAGCCCCTATAGCCCCTATAGGTGTGTTTTGCATGCGTCGTGGTGTGTCCCCCCCCCCCCCAAAAAAAAGGGGCGCAGGCGGGGTGACACGCCAAGGGCCGGCCGGTCCGTTTATGAAGCATCAAATATACAGTCTCTTATATACAGGGCCCGGCGCGGGCGCATGCGGGGCCCGGACGCCTGGGGGTGTCCCCCCCCCGCCACCCCCCCACCCCATGGTTGGGGGGTTGGGGGGGGGGGTTGTGGGGGTTGTTGGGGGCGGGGGGTGTCCCGAACGCCTGGGTCTTCCCCAAGGAGGGGAGCGACGAGGGGGGGGGGTCCCGGACGGCTGGGTCCCCTCCTCGCGCCTCCCTGGGGCTGCGGCGGCTGGGTGTCCCCCCCCCACCCCCCATCCCCCCCCCCCCCGCCAGGGAGGGGACCCAGGGGTCCGGGGTTGGGGGGGGGGGGTGTGGGGGTGGGATTTTGGGGTTGGGGGTAGGAATTTGGGGGGGGGGGGGGAGGTTAAAGTGCCATGTGACATTCAGCCTGAGCCGGGGATGGGGGGGGGGGGGGGGGGCGGCCATCCTCGATGCCGGACCCCCAGGATGGCAGCGGGGGCGCGGGGGGGGCGGGACACGGGGGGGGGACGGGGACGGGACCCAGGCGTCCGGGAACAGCCAAACACGAGCCACGTGCAGGGTGGCTTTTTTTTTGGGGGGGGGGTCGAGAAAAAAAAGGGCTGGGGGGGGGGGTTTGTTTACAAAAATAACCACCGCATCCAACATGCGGCGCCGTCCATCGTTGCCATGAGTTGTGTCCGTCCTCTGCCGGGGGGGGGGGGGGGTGTGGGGTGGGGAGGTTGGGGCGGGGGGGGGTCAAACCACGGTGCTGATGCGGTTCCCCCCCTTGGGTTTGGGGGGGCCCTGACCGGCTTGGGCCAGGGGGCGAGGTGGGGCCGGCGGGGGAGTGGGGGCTGAGGGGGGTGTGGGGCGAGGGGGGGGGGGCAGAGGGGGGTAAGAAGGGTGGGGGGGGGATGGGGGGAGTGGGGGGGGGGATGGTGGTGATGATGATGGTGATGGTGGTGATGGGGCGGGGGGGCTGCCCCGCCGCCTCCCCCCCGCAGGGCCCCCCCGCTCGGGACCCCCCCCCCGAAAACGAAGTGCTTGGCGGGGGCGGGGGGGGGCGGGGGGTGGTGGTGAGGCGGGGGGCCGGGGGGGTAAGCGTGGGGCAGCCCGTGGTGGGGGGGGCGCGGGGCTGTAGAGGGGAAGGGGGGAGAGGGGTTGGCGGGGGGGGGCCGGGGGGGGCACCCCCCCTTTTGCCGGGTCGGTGGAGGGTGTAATGGGGGTGCGGGGGGGGGAACCCCCCGCCGGGGGGGCCGTGCTGCTGGGGGGGGGCTGATAACGGGGGTTGGGGTCCCCCGTGGAAGCGAGGGGGGGCCCCGGCGGCGATGGCGGGCAGCGGCGGGGGGGGAGCTGGGCGAGCGGGAGGGGGGGGCTGCTGGGGTAAGGGGGGGGCGGCGGAGGGCCGGGGCCCCCCCCGGTTGCCGTGGCCCCCCCGGCCCCGTGGCAATACTGGGCGTGCAAGGCCTGGAGCTTGAAGGCCCTTTCGGGGGCCTGGGGGGGCGCGGGGGGGGGGATGATGGTGATGGGAGGATGAAGCCGAGGAAGAGGAGGCCGAGGCCGAGGTGGGGCCCCCGGCCCCGGGGTGGGGTCCGGGGGGTCCTTTGCCCCTTCGGCTGCCGAAGAGGGATCCCAAGAAGGAGGAAGAGTTGGAGACGGGGCGGGGGGTGGTTTGTAGCCTTCGGGGGCTCCCCCCGGCCCCCCCCGGTGGCCCCCGGGCTTGTGGCCGGGGGCTGCTGATGATGGAGCCCTGCGGGAGGGGGGCGGGGTCAGCCCGCCGGAGGCCACGCCCCCAAGCGCGGCGGGTCACGCCCCCTCCGGCCAGGCCTCCTCCCATTGGTGGGCAAAGCCCCCTCCCCTCTGCGGACGCTAGAATAAGCCCCGCCTCCTCCTGAGCGACTGTGCCCTCTCCCTGCACAAGCCACGCCCCCATAGAGTCGGCCCCCGCCCCCCTCCACCGCACAAGCCCCGCCCACCAGGCTTAGCCCCGCCTTCTCCCTACACAAGCCATGGCCCCATTGCCACATAAGGGCTGCTCACAGGAAAGCCCCGCCCCTTCCGGGCAAGCCACGCCCCCCTCGCCAAGCCACACCCCCTCGCCCAAGCCACGCCTCCTCCCTAAGGGGGGGGGCCACCAGAACCCCGGGGGGCGGGGTTTGGGTGGGTGGTGCTGTATGGGGGCGGGGCTTAAAATGGGTGTGGCTTTAAGGGGCGTGGCCTGGCGGGGGGTTGGGGGGGGACAGACGGACTCACCTCGATGGTGCTGTCGAGGGACCCCACGCTGTTGCGCCGGCCCCGTTTGCCTGGGGGGGGGGGCACACGCAGAGTGAGGGAGGGCACCCCAATGTCCCCCCCCCAGGGACCTCAGACACCCCCCCCAACCCCCCCCCCCCCAGGACACTTCAAGTGAACCCCCCCAGGGGACCCCAACCCCCCCAGGGGACCCACAATTGCCCCCCAAGGGACATAACCCCCCCCAAGGGACCCCCAACTGTCTCCCAGCGGACCCCGACCCCCCCAGGGGACCCCCAACTGCCCCCCAGGGGACCATAAAGCCCCCCCCAGGGACCTCAACCGCCCCCCCAGGGGAACCCAACCCCCACCAAGGGACCCCAAAAGCCCCCCCCAGGGACCCCAACCCCCCCAGGGGACCCCAATTCCCCCCAGGGACCCCAAATGACCCCCCAGGGACCCCAACTGCCCTCCCCAGGGGACCTCCAAATGCCTCCCCCAGGGGACCTCAACCCCCCCAGGGGACCCCAATTGCCCTCCAGGGGACCCCAACCCCCCCCCAGAGGACCCTCAAATGACCCCCCCAGAGGACCCCAACTGCCCCCCAGGGGACCATAACCCCCCTCAAGGGACCCCAAATGCCCCCCCCCAGGGGACCCCGACCCCTCAAGGGACCCCCAAGCCCCCCCCAGGGGCCCCCCCCAAATGAGCCCCAATGGACCTCAACTGCCCCCCACGGGACCCCAACCCCCCCAGGGGACCCCCAACCCCCCCAATGGACCCCAAATGCCCCCCGGGGACCCCAACCCCCCCAGGGACTCCCAATTGCCCCCCAGCGGACCAAAGCCCCCCCCAAGGGACCCCAAATGCCCTCCCAGGGGACCCCAACCCCCCCAGGGGACTCCCAGTTGCCCCTCAGCGGACCAAAGCCCCCCCCAAGGGACCCTAAATGCCCTCCCAGGGGACCCCAACCCCCCCAGGGGACTCCCAGTTGCCCCTCAGCGGACCAAAGCCCCCCCCAAGGGACCCCAAATGCCCTCCCAGGGGACCCCAACCCCCCCAGGGGACTCCCAGTTGCCCCCCAGCGAACCAAAGCTCCCCCCAGGGGACCCCAAATGCCCCCCCCAGGGGACCCCAACCCCCCCAGGGGACTCCCAGTTGCCCCCCAGCGAACCAAAGCCCCCCCCAAGGGACCCCAAATGCCCCCCCCAGGGGACCCCAACCCCCCCAGGGGACTCCCAGTTGCCCCCCCAGCGAACCAAAGCCCCCCCCAAGGGACCCCAAATGCCCCCCCCAGGGGACCCCAACCCCCCAGGGGACTCCCAGTTGCCCCTCAGCGGACCAAAGCCCCCCCCAAGGGACCCCAAATGCCCTCCCAGGGGACCCCAACCCCCCCAGGGGACTCCCAGTTGCCCCTCAGCGGACCAAAGCCCCCCCCAAGGGACCCCAAATGCCCCCCCCAGGGGACCCCAACCCCCCCAGGGGACTCCCAGTTGCCCCCCAGCGAACCAAAGCTCCCCCCAAGGGACCCCAAATGCCCCCCCCAGGGGACCCCAACCCCCCCAGGGGACTCTCAGTTGCCCCCCAGCGAACCAAAGCCCCCCCCAAGGGACCCCAAATGCCCCCCCCAGGGGACCCCAACCCCCCCAGGGGCCCCCAAATGCCCCCCCAGGGGCCCCAAACCCCCCAGGGGCCCCCCCAAATGAGCCCCAATGGACCTCAACTGCCCTCCCAGGGGACCCCAACCCCCCCCCCGCCCCTCCAGGGGACCCCGTGTCCCCGTCCCCCCCCGGGGGGGGGCTCACCGCTGTCGGAGAGGTCCCGGAGGGAGCTGCTGAGGGCGCTGCGCTTCAGCCCCTCCCCGGCCCCGAAATCCTCCAGGCTGCTGCGGCTCAGGCCATTGAGGGCCTCCCGGGGGGGTCCCCCCCCCCGCGGCCCCGCCACCCCCTTCTGCTTCTCCAGCTCCGCTACCGGGGGGGGACGGGATGGGGGGGACACGGACACGGCGGCCTCAGTCAGCCCAGTGCCCCCCCCAGGGTTGCCAGCTCCCCCATTGACCCTCCCAACGGCCATCCCAGTGGCCCCCCCCCTGCCCAGTGCACCCCAGCATTCCCAGAATCCCCCCCCATGGACCATCCCAGTGCTCCCAGAGCCCCTCCCAGTGCTCCCATTGCCCCCTCCCAGTGCTCCCAGTGCTCCCAGTTCCCCCCCGCAGCGCACCCAGTGCTCCCAGCGCCCCTCCCAGTGTTCCCAGTGCTCCCGGTGCCCCCCCCAGTGCTCCCAGTGCTCCCGGTGCCCGCCCCAGTGCTCCCAGCACCCCTCCCAGTGCTCCCAGTGCCCCTCCCAGTGCTCCCAGTGCTCCCAGCACCCCTCCCAGTGCTCCCAGCGCCCCTCCCAGTGTTCCCAGTGCTCACAGTGCCCCCCCAGTGCTCCCAGCACACCTCCCAGTGCTCCCAGTGCCCCTCCCAGTGCTCCCATTGCTCCCAGCACTCCCCCCAGCACTCCCAGTGCCCCTCCCAGTGCTCCCAGCACCCCTCCCAGCGCTCCCAGTGCCCCTCCCAGTGCTCCCAGCACCCCTCCCAGTGCTCCCAGTGCTCCCAGTGCTCCCAGTGCCCCTCTCAGTGCTCCCAGAGTCCCTCTCAGTGCTCCCAGTGACCACCCCAGCGCTCCCAGCACCCCTCCCAGTGTTCCCAGTGCTCCCAGCACCCCTCCCAGTGCCCCCAGTGCCCCTCCCAGTGCTCCCAGCGCCCCTCCCAGTGCTCCCAGTGCCCCTCCCAGTACTCCCAGTGCTCCCAGCACCCCTCCCAGTGTTCCCAGTGCTCCCAGCGCCCCTCCCAGTGCCCCCAGCGCCCCTCCCAGTGCTCCCAGTGCCCCTCCCAGTACTTCCAGTGCTCCCAGCACCCCTCCCAGTGCTCCCAGTGCCCCGCTCACCCTCCACGCGGTACTTCTCCATCTCCTGCACCTCGGCCACGGACTCGCGGAGGTCGCTGGCGAAGCGCAGCCGGTCCTGGGGGCTCGGGGCGTTGAAGACGATGAGGACCTTCCTCTCCCCCCCCGGCGCCGCCGACAGCAGCTTGATCCCAAACTGGTAATCTGGGGGGGGGGGGGGGGCGTGGGGGTGGCAAAGGGTCAGAGGTCACGGGGTTCGGGGGGACCCCGGGGTCAGGGGAGGGGGTATCCCACAGGAGGGGCTGTGGGGAGCATCCCATGGGGGACATCGTGGGACAACCCATGGGGACATCATGGAACATCCCGTAGGGGACATCATGGGACATCCCATGGGGGACACTATGGGACATCCCATGGAGGACATCATGGGACAACCCATGGAGGACATCATGGGACATCCCGTAGGGGACATTATGGGATGACCCATGGAGGACATCATGGGACATCCCGTAGGGGACATCATGGGACAACCCATGGAGGACACTATGGGACATCCCGTAGGGGACATTATGGGACGACCCATGGAGGACACTATGGGACATCCCGTAGGGGACATTATGGGACATCCCATGGGGGACACCATGGGACAACCCATGGGGACATCATGGAACATCCCGTAGGGGACTTCATGGGACGACCCATGGAGGACACTATGGGACATCCCGTAGGGGACATTATGGGACATCCCATGGGGGACACTATGGGACATCCCATGGAGGACATCATGGGACATCCCGTAGGGGACATCATGGGACATCCCATGGGGGACACTATGGGACATCCCATGGAGGACAGCATGGGACATCCTATGGAGGACAGCATGGGACATCCCATGGGGGACACTATGGGACATCCCATGGAGGACATCATGGGACATCCCGTAGGGGACATTATGGGACATCCCATGGGGGACGCTATGGGACATCCCATGGAGGACATCATGGGACATCCCGTGGGGGACACTATGGGACAACCCATGGGGACATCATTGGACATCCCGTGGGGGACACCATGGGACAACCCATGGAGGACATCATTGGACATCCCATGGAGGACATCATGGGACATCCTATGGAGGACAGCATGGGACATCCCGGGACAACCCATGGAGGACATCACGGGACATCCCATGGGGACACACCATGAGACAAACCATGGAGGACACTATGGGACATCCTATGGAGGACAGCATGGGACATCCTATGGAAGATGTCATGGGACATCCTATGGGGGACATCCTGGGACATCCTGGGACAACCCATGGAGGACATCATGGGACACCCTATGGGGACATCACGGGACATCCCATGGAGGACACCATGGGGCATCCACTGGAGGACATCATGGGACACCCTATGGGGACATCACAGGACATCCCATGGAGGACACCACTGGGAACATGCCATGGTGGTCCCCATGGGGCAAAGAGTCATCCGGTGGTGGACCTCATGGGATGTAGGAGCAGGGGAGCATCCCGTGGAGGTGCTGTGGGGCAGGGGGACCATGCCGTGGGGCGCCGTGGGGCTCACAGGCGTTTTGGAAGAGCTGCATGTGCATCTCCACGAGGGGGAAGCTCTGGCGGAAGCTGTAGGTCACCAGGATCTTCTTCTTCTGGAAGATCTTCGTCACCTGCCGAGGCCACCAGGTCACCGGGAGACCCCTCGACTCCCCATGGGTGACCCACCCACCCCACCCCACCCCAGGGACACCCCCCGCTGGGCGAGGGGACCCAAGCGTCCGGCTCACCACCAGCAGGTCGTTGAAGAGGAAGACCTCGCGCTGGTGCAGCCCCAGGCGCTGGGGCCGGTTGGGGTCGGGGACCTCGTAGAGCTGGCAGCAGCACACCAGGCGCCGGTGGGGCAGGGACAGCACCTGGGGACAGGGGTGGGGCTCAGCACCGGGGCGGGACCTCGGTGGGACACCCCCCCCTCCCCACCACACTCCAGGCCCGCCCCTTGATGGTGAGGGCACCCTTGACGTTGGCCTGGCCCATTTTTGGGTCACTTAGAGAACACCCCACCCCCCCCCACCCCCCATAGCGTCACCCAGAATATCCCCCATTGGATCACCTAGAACATTCCCCATTGGTCACCTTGGGTGGCCCCCAGAGGTCACGTAGAAGATCCCCCATGGGGTCACCTAGAACATCCCTCCATAGGGTCACCTAGAGCACCCCCCATGGGTCACCTAGAACATCCATCCATAGGGTCACCTAGAACATCCTCCATAGATCATCTAGAGCATTCTCCATAGGGTCTCCTAGAACATCCCTCCATAGGGTCACCTAGAGCATCCCCCATGGGTCACCTAGAACATCCCCCATGGGTCACCTAGAACATCCCTCCATAGGGTCACCTAGAGCATCCCCCATGGGTCACCTAGAACATCCCCCATGGGTCACCTAGAACATCCTTCCATAGGGTCACCTAGAACATCCTCCATAGATCATCTAGAGCATTCTCCATAGGGTCTCCTAGAACGTTCCTCCATAGGGTCACCTAGAACATCCCCCATAGATCATCTAGAGCATTCTCCATAGGGTCTCCTAGAACATCCCTCCATAAGTCACCTAGAGCATCCCCCATAGATCATCTAGAACATCCCTCCATAGGGTCACCTAGAGCATCCCCCATGGGTCACCTAGAACATCCCCCATGGGTCACCTAGAACATCCCTCCATAGGGTCACCTAGAACATCCCCCATAGATCATCTAGAGCATTCTCCATAGGGTCTCCTGGAACATCCCTCCATAGGTCACCTAGAGCATCCCCCATGGGTCACCTAGAACATCCCTCCATAGGGTCACCTAGAGCATCCCCCATAGGGTCACCACCAGCATCTCTCCATAGGGTCACCTAGAACCCGTCCCATCCCCCAAGCGAACCCACCGGCTTCTTGCCGACGATCATGCGCTCAACGGCCTGGACCTGGGAGACGTGGTCGTCGTTGGTCCGCAGCTCCCGGCTCTGGATGCGCTGGTAGATGCCCACCAGCATGTCCCGGGGGATGTCCTCCCCGTTGTCCACCCCTGCGCGATACCCGGGCGTTCCCCCCCCACCCCTGCTCTAGAACCCGCGTTCCCGAGCAGGGGAGGGGACCCCGGGGAAGGCGGGGCGGGGGGGAGGGGGGAGGGGACACACCCAACGACAACAGGAGGAACCCGTGGGCCTCACCTCGGAGGTTCTTGATGAAGTCTTCCAGCTTCATCTTGCGCTCGGCCTTGACGCTGGGGCTGTACATGTCGGTGTTGAGGAGGATGATGGCGAAGGCCAGGATGAAGATGGTGTCCGGGTTGCGGAACTGACGCAGCAGGGCCGCGTTACACACGCAGTAACGTTGGCTGCGGGGCGGACAATCCCCACGGCCCAATGGGGTCAGGCTGCCCCCACGGCCATCCCCACCGCAGCCCCAGCTCCGTCCCTCCAGGCCCCCTTCGCGTGTGGGCCACCACCCCCCAATGTCCCCCCTGATCCATAGGGTCACCTAGAACATCACCCCACGGCACGTGGGCCACCACCCCCAGCATCTCCCTCCTGATCCATAGGGTCACCTAGAACATCACCCCACGGCACGTGGGCCACCACCCCTAATATCTCCCCCCTGATCCATAGGGACATCTAGAACATCACCCCACGGCACGTGGGCCACCACCCCTAATATCTCCCCCCTGATCCATAGGGTCACCTAGAACATCACCCCACGGCACGTGGGCCACCACCCCTAATATCTCCCCCCTGATCCATAGGGACATCTAGAACATCACCCCACGGCACGTGGGCCACCACCCCCAGCACATTCCCCCTGATCCATAGGGTCACCTAGAACATCACCCCACGGCACGTGGGCCACCACCCCTAATATCTCCCCCCTGATCCATAGGGTCACCTAGAACATCACCCCACGGCACGTGGGCCACCACCCCTAATATCTCCCCCCTGATCCATAGGGTCACCTAGAACATCACCCCACGGCACGTGGGCCACCACCCCTAATATCTCCCCCCTGATCCATAGGGACATCTAGAACATCACCCCACGGCACGTGGGCCACCACCCCTAATATCTCCCCCCTGAGCCATAGGGTCACCTAGAACATTACCCCACGGCACGTGGGCCACCACCCCTAATATCTCCCCCCTGAGCCATAGGGTCACCTAGAACATTACCCCACGGCACGTGGGCCACCACCCCCAGCATCTCCCCCCTGATCCATAGGGTCACCTAGAACATCACCCCACGGCACGTGGGCCACCACCCCCAGCATCTCCCCCCTGATCCACAGGGTCACCTAGAACATCACCCCACGGCACGTGGGCCACCACCCCTAATATCTCCCCCCTGACCCATAGGGTCACCTAGAACATCACCCCACGGCATGTGGACCACCACCCCCAGCATCTCCCTCCTGATCCATAGGGTCACCTAGAACATCACCCCACGGCACGTGGGCCACCACCCCCAGCATCTCCCCCCTGATCCATAGGGTCACCTAGAACATCACCCCACGGCACGTGGGCCACCACCCCCAGCATCTCCCCCCTGATCCATAGGGTCACCTAGAACATCACCCCACGGCACGTGGGCCACCACCCCCAGCATCTCCCCCCTGATCCATAGGGTCACCTAGAACATCACCCCATGGCACGTGGGCCACCACCCCTAATATCTCCCCCCCGATCCATTGGGTCACCTAGAACATCACCCCACGACACGTGGGCCACCACCCCTAATATCTCCCCCCTGATCCATAGGGTCACCTAGAACATCACCCCACGGCACGTGGGCCACCACCCCTAATATCTCCCCCCTGATCCATAGGGTCACCTAGAACATCACCCCATGGCATGTGGACCACCACCCCCAGCACATCCTCCCTGATCCATAGGGTCACCTAGAACATCACCCCACAGCACGTGGACCACCACCCCTAATATCTCCCCCCTGATCCATAGGGTCACCTAGAACATCACCCCACGGCATGTGGACCACCACCCCCAGCATCTCCCCCCTGATCCATAGGGTCACCTAGAACATCACCCCACGGCACGTGGGCCACCACCCCCAGCATCTCCCCCCTGATCCATAGGGTCACCTAGAACATCACCCCACGGCACGTGGGCCACCACCCCCAGCATCTCCCTCCTGATCCATAGGGTCACCTAGAACATCACCCCACGGCACGTGGGCCACCACCCCCAGCATCTCCCCCCTGATCCATAGGGTCACCTAGAACATCACCCCACGGCACGTGGGCCACCACCCCTAATATCTCCCCCCTGATCCATAGGGTCACCTAGAACATCACCCCACGGCACGTGGGCCACCACCCCTAATATCTCCCCCCTGATCCATAGGGTCACCTAGAACATCACCCCACGGCACGTGGGCCACCACCCCTAATATCTCCCACCTGATCCATAGGGTCACCTAGAACATCACCCCATAGTGACCACGCAACCGCGTGCTGTGGCCCGCTGGCCTTCCTGGTGCCCGGGGAGATGGCGGGGGGGGGGGACAGGGACCCATAACCGTCCCTCACCTGAAGGCCTCGATCAAACGCTCGACCTTCTGGGCCTCCCCTTGCACCCGAATGTGAGACTGGAACTTGCGCAGGGCCTCGTCCAGCTCCATCCCGGAGAAATCCATCTCGTCCACCACGCAGCTGCAGGAGAACCCGGTGTGTCCCCCCCGACCCCCGGTGATGGGTCTCGGTCCCGGGGGTGACCCTCCCCCCCGCCGCCCCCCGGCGAGTCCCGTCGTGTCACCGTCGCCAAGGCTTACTCGAGAACGTCGCGGTTGAATTGCTTCTGGCGATTGCCGAGGAACTCGCCGATCATCTGCCGGCTCAAGCCCTTCCTCTCCAGGATGAAGTGGGCCACCCCCACCGGCGTGTCCGAGAGGAAACCCCTCTCGATCAGGTACTGGATCCCCTTCTCCGGTTTCCTACGAAGGTGACGGGGTTTGGGGTCACCTCCCCCCCCCACCCCGTCCCCACCGCCGCTGTGGGGCTCGTCCCGGCTATAGGGTGACCTAGACCGTTGCCTCTTGGCTATAGGGTCATTTTGCGGGGGTTGCGGGGTCACCTAAACATCACCTTCTTGGGGTTGGGGGGTCACCTAGAATGACGTTCTACCTTCCCTAGGGTCACCTAGAACGTCACCACGGCCATACTGTAGGGCTACCTAGAACACCGTCATCGCTTTCTTCTATAGGACCACCTCAAACGTCACCCCGTCCTTCCTATAGGGCCACCAAGGCCACCCCGTCCTTCCTATAGGGCCGCCGAGGCCACCCCGTCCTTCCTATAGGGCCGCCGAGGTCATCCTGTCCTCGCCATAGGATCACCTAGAACATCACCACCACCTTCTCCATAGGGCCACCAAGAACGCCACCCTATCCCTCCCATGGGGCCACCAAGAACGCCGCGGGGGCCCGCTATGGGGCCACCAGACCCCACCCCACCTCCGACACGGGGTCGTCGTCCCCCCCCCTCGCCCCCCCCCCCCCATCTCACTTGTTGAAGAGGTTGAGGCCGATGCGGTACTGCCGGCGTTGCACCACGTCGTTGTTGAGCGCCGGCGAGTCCCAGCTCTGCCGCGGTTCCCGTTGATACGTGGCTTTGCCGGGGGGGCCGGAAGGACCGGGGGGTTGAGGGGGGGCGGCGGGAGGCGGGGGGGGAGGCGGGGGGGGCCGTCGCAAGCTGTCGCGGGACGAGGAACCCGAGGAGCAGTTGAGGGTCTCGTTGGAGTTGGAGCTGCTCCCCAAGCTCTCGTTGTCCCCCTCCGAGCCTTCCTCGGGGGCGGGGGGCGGGGGGGGGCCGGGGGGGGGACCGGGGGGAGTTTCGGGGTGGAAACAACGATGAGGGGGGACCCCGCCGCGGGGCAAAGTACCCCCCCCGGCCCCTTCGGGTTCGTAAGGACCCCCCCGGTTGAGGGACCCCCGGTCGGAGCGGTCGCTGAGATCGGCCGAGCTGTCGCTGGGGGGTTCGACCGTCAGCAAAGGGGGGTGGCCCCCCCCGCCCCCCCCCCGCCCCCGACACTCCAAACAGGGGGGGCCGCGGCGAGGGGGTTCCTCGGGACCGCCCCCCCCCCACCGTTCAGCCGAGCCGGGGGGGTTGGCGGGAGGCGGGAGAGGAGGTGGAGGGGGGGCGGGGGGAGGAAGGCCCCCCCCGGTTTCGGGGGGGGGTTCAGGGCTGGGGGGTCGCTCGGGGGAGCGGGGGGAACCGGGGAGCCCCTCGTCCAGGTAGAGGGTGACGTCGCTGGCGGAGGTGGCGGCGCTGTCACCCGCCGCCGCTGGGGGGGGCGCGCCCGGGGGCATCCCCCGGCCCCCCCCCAGCGCCTCGTCGATGGAGGCGGCCAAAGATTTCACCTGCGGGGACGGACACCCCCCCTGTCACCCCCCCGCCGCCTCCATCGTCACACACACACACACACACACCCCCGTGGACCCCCCCAATTCCCTGTGACACGCCCCCCCCCCCCCATGGTCCCCTGTGACCCCACGTCCCCCTCCCCCAGCTCCTGTGACCCCCCCTTGTCCCCTGTGACCACCCTGTCCCCTGTGACCCCCATGTCCCCTATGACCTCCGTGACCCCCATGTCCCCTATGACCCCCATGTCCCCCGTGACCCCCATGGCCCCCCATGATCCCCGTGACCCCCGTGTCCCCTGTGACCCCCGTGTCCCCTATGACCCCCGTGACCCCCATGTCCCCTGTGTCCTCCATGGCCCCCATGGCCCCCGTGACCCCCATGGCCCCTATGAGCCCCATGGCCCCCCGTGACCCCCATGTCCCCTATGACCCCCATGTCCCCTATGACCTCCGTGACCCCCATGACCCCCGTGACCCCCATGGCCCCCCATGACCCCCGTGAACCCCGTGACCCCCATGGCCCCTGTGACCCCCATGGCCCCTATGACCCCCATGACCTCTGTGACCCCCATGACCCCCATGACCCCCATGGCCCCCCGTGACCCCCATGGCCCCCCATGACCCCCCGTGAACCCCGTGACCCCCATGTCCCCTATGACCCCCATGGCCCCTGTGACCCCCATGACCCCCCGTGACCCCTATGACCCCCATAACCTCCCGTGGCCCCTGTGACCCCTCATGGCTCTATGACCCCCCATGGCCCCCTGTGACCCCCATGTCCCCTATGACCCCCATGATCCCCCCCTGACCCCTGTGACCCCCATGTCCCCTACAACCCCCATGACCCCCCCCGACCCCCGTGACCCCCTACCTGCTGCGCAAAGGCCTCCTCCAGGTCGGCTCCCCCGGGCCCGAAGTCGGCAGAGGCCGAGAGCTGCCGGGGGGGGCTGCCGGCACCTCCCGCCCCCCCGCCCCCCCCCACCGCCGCCCCCTCGGCAGGTCCTACCCCCCCGCCCCCATCCAAACCAGCCCGGCAAGACCCCCCGTAACGGGGGGCCCTTCGGGGTCCCCCCAACACCCCCTCGTCCAGCGAGGCGGGTTTGCCTTGAAAATAAGGGGGGGGCGGCGGAGGGGGGCCGGGGACGGGAGCCGGGGGGCCGCGGTCGTATTCCTCGAAGGAGAATTGGAGGCGGAGGCCGGGGAGGGCCAGGCGTCGCGCGCGCCCCCCCTCGCTGCGCAGCCGCTCGAACTTCTGGGCCATGCGGTAGCGGCGGAAGGCGGCCTGGATGGTGCGGGCGGCGCGGCGGGTGCGGAAGTAACCCCCGTATTTGCGCTCCAGCATCTCCACCTGGAGGGAGGGGGGACGGGGCGGGGGGGGATGGGACGCGGGGGACGTGGGGGAGATGGGGGACATGGGGATGGGGGCGTGGGTGGGGACACGGGTGGGGAGATGGGGACGTGGGGATGGGGACATGGATGGGGAGATGGGGATGGGGACATGGATGGGCACATGGGGATGGGGACATGGATGGGGACACGGATGGGGACATGGGCATGGGGACATGGGGATGGGGATGTGGATGGGGACGTGGATGGGGACATGGGGATGGGGACATGGACGGGGACACGGATGGGGACATGGGGATGGGGACATGGGGATGGGGACACGGACGGGGACATGGGGATGGGGACATGGGGATGGGGACACGGACGGGGACATGGGGATGGGGACATGGGGATGGGGACACGGACGGGGACATGGGGATGGGGACATGGATGGGGACACGGATGGGGACATGGGCATGGGGACATGGGGATGGGGACACGGACGGGGACATGGGGATGGGGACGTGGATGGGGACGTGGGTGGGGACATGGTGATGGGGACATGGGGATGGGGACATGGATGGGGACATGGGGAGATGGGGATGGGGACACGGACGGGGACATGGGGATGGGGACGTGGATGGGGACACGGATGGGGACATGGGGATGGGGACACAGACGGGGACATGGATGGGGACATGGGGATGGGGACATGGATGGGGAGATGGATGGGGACATGGATGGGGACATGGGGATGGGGACATGGGGATGGGGACATGGATGGGGACATGGATGGGGACACGGATGGGGACATGGGCATGGGGACATGGGGATGGGGATGTGGATGGGGACGTGGATGGGGACGTGGATGGGGACATGGACGGGGACATGGATGGAGACATGGGGATGGGGACATGGATGGGGACACGGATGGGGACACGGATGGGGAGATGGGGACATGGGGATGGGGACATGGATGGGGACACGGATGGGGACATGGGCATGGGGACATGGGCATGGGGACACGGACGGGGACATGGGGATGGGGACGTGGATGGGGACGTGGTGATGGGGACGTGGTGATGGGGACGTGAATGGGGACATGGATGGGGACATGGGGATGGGGACATGGATGGGGAGATGGATGGGGACATGGATGGGGACATGGGGATGGGGACATGGATGGGGACACGGATGGGGACATGGGCATGGGGACATGGGGATGGGGACACGGACGGGGACATGGGGATGGGGACGTGGATGGGGAGATGGGGATGGGGAGATGGGGATGGGGACATGGGCATGGGGACATGGGGATGGGGACGTGGGTGGGGACGTGGATGGGGAGATGGGGATGAGGACATGGATGGGGACATGGACAGGGACATGCGGATGGGGATGGGAACGTGGATGGGGACATGGATGGGGAGATGGGGAACATGGGAATGAGGACATGGATGGGGACATGGACGGGGAGATGGGGACATAGGGATGCGGACATGGATGTGGACATGGGTGGGGACATGGGGATTGGGACATGGATGGGGACATGGGGTTGGGGACACGGATGGGGAGATGGGGATGAAGACATGGGGATGGGGACATGGATGGGGAGATGGGGATGAGGACATGGGGGATATGGGGATGGGGACATGGGGAGGACATGGGGATGGGGACATGGGGATATGGGGACATGGGGACGGGGACATGGATGGGAACGGAGACATGGAGGATAGGGGGATCGGGACATTGATGCGGACATGGGGATGGGGACACGGGGATGGGGACATGGGGATGAGGAGATGGAGACATGAGGGTGGAGAGATGGGGACACGGAGAGGGACATGAGGAGGACATAAGGATGGGGAGATGAGGACATGGGGGATATGTGGATGGGGACATGAGAAGGACATGGGGATGGGGACACAGATGGGGACGTGGATGGAGATACGGGAACATAGGGATGGGGACGTGGGGGTACGGATGGGGACATGGGGACACGGATGGGGATGGAGATGTGGGGGATGTGGGGACATGGGTGGGGACATGGAGACACACCGGTGTACCAGAGGTGGACACAGGGAAGAGGACAGGGGACAGGGAGGGGACAGGGCAGGAGAAGGTCACAGGTGAGGCAAAACTCGGGGAAACGGGGTTGGCACCAGGGTGGGGGCACGGTGGCCTCGCACGGGGACGGGGCCTTGCACGGGGACAGTGACAATTTATGGGGATGGTGACTATTGCCTGGAGCCGGTGACCATCACACGGCGCTGGGGACCACCACACATGGGGTTGGTGACCATCACATGGGGCTGGTGACCATCACACAGGGCTGGTAACCACCACACGTGGGGTTGGTGACCATCACATGAGGTTGGTGACCACGACACATGGGGTTGGTGACCATCACATGGGATTGGTGGCCACCACACATGGGGTTGGTGGCCATCACATGGGGTTGGTGACCATCGCATGGGGTTGGTGACCACCACACGGGGTTGGGGACCACCACACATGGGGTTGGTGGCCATCACATGGGGTTGGTGACCATCGCATGGGGTTGGTGACCACCACACGGGGTTGGGGACCATCATACGTGGCTGGTGACCACCACACGGGGTTGGGGACCACCACACATGGGGTTGGTGGCCATCACATGGGGTTGGTGACCATCGCATGGGGTTGGTGACCATCGCATGGGGTTGGTGAGCACCACACATGGGGTTGGTGGCCATCACATGGGGTTGGTGACCATCGCATGGGGTTGGTGACCACCACACGGGGTTGGGGACCACCACACATGGGGTTGGTGACCATCACATGGGGTTGGTGGTCACCACATGTGGCTGGTGACCATCACATGGGGTTGGTGACCATCATACGTGGAGTTGGTGACCATCACATGGGGCTGGTGACCATCGCATGGGGTTGGTGACCACCACACGTGGAGTTGGTGACCATCACATGGGGCTGGTGACCACCACACATGGGGTTGGTGGCCATCACATGGGATTGGCGGCCTCCACACGTGGCTGGTGACCATCACATGGGGTTGGGGACCACCACACATGGGGTTGGTGACCATCGCATGGGGTTGGTGACCACCACACGTGGCTGGTGACCATCACATGGGGTGGGGGACCGTCACACACAAGGGCGGGGACCATCCCCGGGGCGGGGTGGGGTTGGGGGGGGTGTCGGGGGGGTGTCCCCGGGTGTCCCCGAGGTACCTTCTTGTCCTGCAGGTCGGTGGAGAGCTCGTAGCTGTCGCTCAGAGCCTTCGGCCTCTTGCTCTCCTCCTCCTCCTCCTGCTTGCGTAGGGCCACGCTGGCGGGCTGGGGGGGCAGCCGGGACCAGGCCAAACCCGGGGAACCCCCCCCGGGGCCCCCCCCGCTTCCTCCCGTTCCTTGAGGGGCCGGTTGAGGGAGGCCGCGGTAGGGGGGGGGGTCGCCCGGGGCTGTCGGGCGTCGCGCCCCCCCCCTTCGCTGCCCG
This sequence comes from Chroicocephalus ridibundus, assembly GCF_963924245.1. Lineage (NCBI taxonomy): Eukaryota > Metazoa > Chordata > Aves > Charadriiformes > Laridae > Chroicocephalus > Chroicocephalus ridibundus. The sequence continues at coordinate 62,613 of NW_026961665.1, forward strand.
GCGTCTCGCCGTCCACGCTGTGGGGACATCGTGTCACCCCCACGGCGGGACACCCCCCCCAACCTCCGAATTCCTTCCCTCCCCCGCCCCCCCCCCGCCCCCCGGCAGCCCCGAGACACACACACACACACACCCCCCGCGGATTGGGCTGAGACCCCTCAAACGGCCCTGGAGGGACAGCAGGGACATGGGGACAGGGACACGGGGACACAGGGACATGGGGACACACAGATATGGGACACGTGGACATGGGGACACGGGGACATGGGACACATGGACATGGGGACACAGGGACAGGGGGACACAGGGACGTGGGGACACGGGGACATGGCGACACAGGGACGTGGGACACACAGACATGGGGACACACGGATATGGGACACATGGACACGGGACACAGGGACACGGGACACAGGGACATGGGGACACATAGACATGGGACACAGGGACATGGGGACATGGGACACACGGACATGGGGACACAGGGACATGGGGACACATAGACATGGGACAGAGGGACATGGGGACATGGGACACACGGACATGGGGACACACAGATATGGAACACGTGGACATGGGGACACGGGGACATGGGACACATGGACATGGGGACACAGGGACAGGGGGGCAAAGGGACATGGGGACACAGGGACATGGGGACACAGGGACATGGGACATGGGGACATGGGACACATGGACATGGGGACACGTGGACATGGGACATGGGGACATGGGGACATGGGGACACAGGGACATGGGACACAGGGACATGGGACATGAGACACATGGACATGGGTATGGGGACACAGGGACGTGGGGACACACAGACATGGGACATGGCACATGTGGACATGGTGACACATGGACATGGGACACAGGGACATGGGACACATGGACATGGAACACGTGGACAGGGACACAGGGACATGGGACACAGGGACATGGGGACACATTGACATGGGGACACGCGGACACTGGGACACGGGAACATGGGGACATATGGGCATGGGGACATGGGACATAGGACACAGGGACGTGGGACACAGGGACATGGGGACATACAGCCATGGCACACATGG
>NW_026961666.1:0-61000 GCF_963924245.1 Chroicocephalus ridibundus
TGGGGCTACGCAAGCGGTTCCCAAATAGCTTTAGAACAAGGCATAGTTTTCCCTGCTGGCTCTTGGGCGTGGGACCAGTCTCCAGACATATGGCCATTTTTGGGCCTGGCGCGGGGCCATGTGGGAAAGGGTGGTTTTGAGGCTGAAGGCAGCAGGACAGCCTGCAGCCCCCAGGTGTGTGGGGCTATGCAAGCGGTTCCCAAAGAGCTTTAGTGCAAGGCATAGTTTTCCCTGCTGGCTCTTTGGGCGTGGGACCAATCTCCAGACATATGGCCATTTTTGGGCCTGGCGCGGCACCAAGTGGGAAAGGGTGGTTTTGAGGCTGAAGGCAGCAGGAAAGCCTGCAGCCCCCAGGTGTGTGGGGCTACGCAAGCGGTTCCCAAAGAGCTTTAGAACAAGGCATAGTTTTCCCTGCTGGCTCTTTGGGCGTGGGACCAACCTCCAGACATATGGCCATTTTTGGGCCTGGCGTGACGCCATGTGGGAAAGGGTGGTTTTGAGGCTGAAGGCAGCAGGAAAGCCTGCAGCCCGCAGGTGTGTGGGGCTACGCAAGCGGTTCCCAAAGAGCTTTAGAACAAGGCATAGTTTTCCCTGCTGGCTCTTTGGGCGTGGGACCAACCTCCAGAAATACGGCCATTTTTGTGCCTGGCGTGACGCCATGTGTGAAAGGGTGGTTTTGAGGCTGATAGCGCGAGAACAGCCTGCAGCCCCCAGGTGTGTGGCGCTACGCAAGCGGTTCCCAAAGAGCTTTAGAACAAGGCATAGTTTTCCCTGCTGGCTCTTTGGGAAAGGGACCAGTCTCCAGACATATGGCCATTTTTGGGCCTGTAGGAGCGCAAGTGGGAAAGGGTGGTTTTGAGGCTGAAAGCACGAGAAAAGCCTGCAGCCCCCAGTTTGTGTGGGGCTACGCAAGTGGTTCCCAAAGAGCTTTAGAACAAGGCATAGTTTTCCCTGCTGGCTCTTTGGGTGTGGGACCAGTCTCCAGACATATGGCCATTTTTGGGCCTGGCGAGGCGCCAAGTGGGAAAGGGTGGTTTTGAGGCTGAAGGCAGCAGGAAAGCCTGCATCCCCCAGGTGTGTGGGGCTACGCAAGCCGTTCCCAAAGAGCTTTAGAAAAAGCCATAGTTTTCCCTGCTGGCTCTTTGGGCATGGAACCAATCTCCAGACATATGGCCATTTTTGGGCCTGGCGCCGCGCCAAGTGCGAAACGGTTCTTCTGAGGCTGAAGAGAGCAGGAAAGCCTGCAGCCCCCAGGTGTGTGGGGCTACGCAAGCGGTTCCCAAAGAGCTTTAGAACAAGGCATAGTTTTCCCTGCTGGCTCTTTGGGCGTGGGACCAACCTCCAGACATATGGCCATTTTTGGGCCTGGCGTGACGCCATGTGGGAAAGGCTGCTTTTGAGGCTGAAGGCAGCAGGAAAGCCTGCAGCCCCCAGGTGTGTGGGGCTACGCAAGCGGTTCCCAAAGAGCTTTAGAACAAGGCATAGTTTTCCCTGCTGGCTCTTTGGGCGTGGGACCAGTCTCCAGACATATGGCCATTTTTGGGCCTGGCGCGGCACCAAGTGGGAAAGGGGTGTTTTGAGGCTGAAGGCAGCAGGAAAGCCTGCAGCCCCCAGGTGTGTGGGGCTACGCAAGCGGTTCCCAAAGAGCTTTAGAACAAGGCATAGTTTTCCCTGCTGGCTCTTTGGGCGTGGGACCAGTCTCCAGACATATGGCCATTTTTGGGCCTGGCGAGGCGCCAAGTGGGAAAGGGTGGTTTTGAGGCTGAAGGCAGCAGGAAAGCCTGCAGCCCCCAGGTCTCTGGGGCTACGCAAGCGGTTCCCAAAGAGCTTTAGAACAAGGCATAGTTTTCCCTGCTGGCTCTTTGGGAAAGGGACCAGTCTCCAGACATATGGCCATTTTTGGGCCTGGCGCGGGGCCAAATGGGAAAGGGGTGTTTGGAGGCTGAAGGCAGCAGGAAAGCCTGCAGCCCCCAGGTGTGTGGGGCTACGCAAGCGGTTCCCAAATAGCTTTAGAACAAGGCATAGTTTTCCCTGCTGGCTCTTGGGCGTGGGACCAGTCTCCAGACATATGGCCATTTTTGGGCCTGGCGCGGGGCCATGTGGGAAAGGGTGGTTTTGAGGCTGAAGGCAGCAGGAATGCATGCAGCCCCCAGGTGTGTGGGGCTATGCAAGCGGTTCCCAAAGAGCTTTAGTACAAGGCATAGTTTTCCCTGCTGGCTCTTTGGGCGTGGGACCAATCTCCAGACATATGGCTATTTTTGTGCCTGGCGTGACGCCATGTGGGAAAGTGTTGTTTTGAGGCTGAAAGCGCGAGAAAAGCCTGCAGCCCCCAGGTCTGTGGGGCTACGCAAGCGGTTCCCAAAGAGCTTTAGAACAAGGCATAGTTTTCCCTGCTGGCTCTTTGGGCGTGGGACCAATCTCCAGACATATGGCCATTTTTGGGCCTGGCGCGGCACCAAGTGGGAAAGGGGTGTTTTGAGGCTGAAGGCAGCAGGAAAGCCTGCAGCCCCCAGGTGTGTGGGGCTACGCAAGCGGTTCCCAAAGAGCTTTAGAACAAGGCATAGTTTTCCCTGCTGGCTCTTTGGGCGTGGGACCAACCTCCAGACATATGACCATTTTTCTGCCTGGCGTGACGCCATGTGGGAAAGGGTGGTTTTGAGGCTGAAGGCAGCAGGAAATCCTGCAGCCCCCAGGTCTGTGGGGCTACGAAAGCGGTTCCCAAAGAGCTTTAGAACAAGGCATAGTTTTCCCTGCTGGCTCTTTGGGAAAGGGACCAGTCTCCAGACATATGGCCATTTTTGGGCCTGGAGCAGCGCCAAGTGGGAAAGGGTGGTTTTGAGGCTGAAAGCGCGAGAAAAGCCTGCAGCCCTCAGTTTGTGTGGGGCTACGCAAGCGGTTCCCAAAGAGCTTTAGAACAAGGCATAGTTTTCCCTGCTGGCTCTTGGGCGTGGGACCAACCTCCAGACATATGGCCATTTTTGGGCCTGGCGCGGCGCCAAGTGGGAAAGGGTGGTTTTGAGGCTGAAGGCAGCAGGAAAGCCTGCATCCCCCAGGTGTGTGGGGCTACGGAAGCGGTTCCCAAAGAGCTTTAGAAAAAGCCATAGTTTTCCCTGCTGGCTCTTTGGGCATGGAACTAATCTCCAGACATATGGCCATTTTTGGGCCTGGCGCGGCGCCAAGTCCGAAAGGGTTCTTCTGAGGCTGAAGAGAGCAGGAAAGCCTGCAGCCCCCAGGTGTGTGGGTCTACGCAAGCGGTTCCCAAAGAGCTTTAGAACAAGGCATAGTTTTCCCTGCTGGCTCTTTGGGCGTGGGACCAATCTCCAGACATATAGCCATTTTTGGGCCTGGCGCGGCACCAAGTGGGAAAGGGGTGTTTTGAGGCTGAAGGCAGCAGGAAAGCCTGCATCCCCCAGGTGTGTGGGGCTACGAAAGCGGTTCCCAAAGAGCTTTAGAACAAGGCATAGTTTTCCCTGCTGGCTCTTGGGCGTGGGACCAACCTCCAGACATATGGCTATTTTTGTGCCTCGCGTGACGCCATGTGGGAAAGGGTTGTTTTGAGGCTGAAAGCGCGAGAAAAGCCTGCAGCCCCCAGGTCTGTGGGGCTACGCAAGCGGTTCCCAAAGAGCTTTAGAACAAGGCATAGTTTTCCCTGCTGGCTCTTTGGGAAAGGGACCAGCCTCCAGACATATGGCCATTTTTGGGCCTGGCGCGGGGCCAAATGGGAAAGGGGTGTTTGGAGGCCGAAGGCAGCAGGAATGCCTGCAGCCCCCAGGTGTGTGGGGCTATGCAAGCGGTTCCCAAAGAGCTTTAGTACAAGGCATAGTTTTCCCTGCTGGCTCTTTGGGCGTGGGACCAATCTCCAGACATATGGCTATTTTTGTGCCTGGCGCGGCGCCAAGTGGGAAAGGGTGGTTTTGAGGCTGAAGGCAGCAGGAAAGCCTGCAGCTCTTAGGTGTGTGGGGCTACACAAGCGGTTCCCAAAGAGCTTTAGAACAAGGCATAGTTTTCCCTGCTGGCTCTTTGGGCGTGGGACCAGTCTCCAGACATATGGCCATTTTTGGGCCTGGCGCGGCGCCAAGTGCGAAAGGGTTCTTCTGAGGCTGAAGAGAGCAGGAAAGCCTGCAGCCCCCAGGTGTGTGGGGCTACGCAAGCGGTTCCCAAAGAGCTTTAGAACAAGGCATAGTTTTCCCTGCTGGCTCTTTGGGCGTGGGACCAATCTCCAGACATATGGCCATTTTTGTGCCTGGCGTGACGCCATGTGGGAAAGGGTGGTTTTGAGGCTGAAGGCAGCAGGAAAGCCTGCAGCCCCCAGGTGTGTGGGGCTACGCAAGCGGTTCCCAAAGAGCTTTAGAACAAGGCATATTTTTCCCTGCTGGCTCTTTGGGCGTGGGACCAGTCTCCAGCCATATGGCCATTTTTGTGCCTGGCGCGGCGCCAAGTGGGAAAGGGTGGTTTTGAGGCTGAAGGCTGGAGGAAAGCCTGCAGCCCCCAGGTGTGTGGGGCTACGCAAGAGGTTCCCAAAGAGCTTTAGAACAAGGCATAGTTTTCCCTGCTGGCTCTTTGGGCGTGGAACCAATCTCCAGAAATATGGCCATATTTGTGCCTGGCTTGGCGCCAAGTGGGAAAGGGGGCTTTTGAGGCTGAAGGCAGCAGGAAAGCCTGCAGCCCCCAGGTGTGTGGGGCTACGCAAGCGGTTCCCAAAGAGCTTTAGAACAAGGCATAGTTTTCCCTGCTGGCTCTTTGGGCGTGGGACCAGTCTCCAGACATATGGCCATTTTTGGGCCTGGCACGGGGCCAAGTGGGAAAGGGTGGTTTTGAGGCTGAAGGCAGCAGGAAAGACTGCAGCCCCCAGAGGTGTGGGGCTACGCAAGCGGTTCCCAAAGAGCTTTAGAACAAGGCATAGTTTTCCCTGCTGGCTCTTTGGGCGTGGGACCAGTCTCCAGACATATGGCCATTTTTGGGCCTGGCGCGGCGTCAAGTGGGAAAGGGTGGTTTTGAGGCTGAAGGCAGCAGGAAAGCCTGCAGCCCCCAGGTGTGTGGGGCTACGCAAGCGGTTCCCAAAGAGCTTTAGAACAAGGCATAGTTTTCCCTGCTGGCTCTTTGAGCGTGGGACGAGTCTCCAGACATATGGCCATTTTTGGGCCTGGCGCGGCGCCAAGTGGGAAAGGGTGGTTTTGAGGCTGAAGGCAGCAGGAAAGCCTGCAGCCCCCAGGTGTGTGGGGCTACGCAAGCGGTTCCCAAAGAGCTTTAGAACAAGGCATAGTTTTCCCTGCTGGCTCTTTGGGCGTGGGACCAATCTCCAGACATATGGCCATTTATGTGCCTGGCACGGCGTCAAGTGGGAAAGGGTGGTTTTGAGGCTGAAGGCAGCAGGAAAGCCTGCAGCCCCCAGGTGTGTGGGGCTACGCAAGCGGTTCCCAAAGAGCTTTAGAACAAGGCATATTTTTCCCTGCTGGCTCTTTGGGCGTGGGACCAGTCTCCAGCCATATGGCCATTTTTGTGCCTGGCGCGGCGCCAAGTGGGAAAGGGTGGTTTTGAGGCTGAAGGCTGCAGGAAAGCCTGCAGCCCCCAGGTGTGTGGGGCTACGCAAGCGGTTCCCAAAGAGCTTTAGAACAAGGCATAGTTTTCCCTGCTGGCTCTTTGGGCGTGGAACCAATCTCCAGAAATATGGCCATATTTGTGCCTGGCTTGGCGCCAAGTGGGAAAGGGTGCTTTTGAGGCTGAAGAGAGCAGGAAAGCCTGCATCCCCCAGGTGTGTGGGGCTACGCAAGCGGTTCCCAAAGAGCTTTAGAACAAGGCATAGTTTTCCCTGCTGGCTCTTTGGGAAAGGGACCAGTCTCAAGACATATGGCCATTTTTGGGCCTGGAGCAGCGCCAAGTGGGAAAGGGTGGTTTTGAGGCTGAAAGCGCGAGAAAAGCCTGCAGCCCCGAGTTTGTGTGGGGCTACGCAAGCGGTTCCCAAAGAGCTTTAGAACAAGGCATAGTTTTCCCTGCTGGCTCTTTGGGCGTGGGACCAGTCTCCAGACATATGACCATTTTTGGGCCTGGCGCGGCGCCAAGTGGGAAAGGGTGGTTTTGAGGCTGAAGGCAGCAGGAAAGCCTGCAGCCCCCAGGTGTGTGGGGCTACGCAAGCGGTTCCCAAAGAGCTTTAGAACAAGGCATAGTTTTCCCTGCTGGCTCTTTGGGCGTGGGACCAGTCTCCAGACATATGGCCATTTTTGGGCCTGGCGCGGCGCCAAGTGCGAAAGGGTTCTTCTGAGGCTGAAGAGAGCAGGAAAGCCTGCAGCCCCCAGGTGTGTGGGGCTACGCAAGCGGTTCCCAAAGAGCTTTAGAACAAGGCATAGTTTTCCCTGCTGGCTCTTTGGGCGTGGGTCCAATCTCCAGACATATGGCCATTTATGTGCCTGGCGTGACGCCATGTGGGAAAGGGTGGTTTTGAGGCTGAAGGCAGCAGGAAAGCCTGCAGCCCCCAGGTGTGTGGGGCTACGCAAGCGGTTCCCAAAGAGCTTTAGAACAAGGCATATTTTTCCCTGCTGGCTCTTTGGGCGTGGGACCAGTCTCCAGCCATATGGCCATTTTTGTGCCTGGCGCGGCGCCAAGTGGGAAAGGGTGGTTTTGAGGCTGAAGGCTGCAGGAAAGCCTGCAGCCCCCAGGTGTGTGGGGCTACGCAAGCGGTTCCCAAAGAGCTTTAGAACAAGGCATAGTTTTCCCTGCTGGCTCTTTGGGCGTGGAACCAATCTCCAGAAATATGGCCATATTTGTGCCTGGCTTGGCGCCAAGTGGGAAAGGGTGCTTTTGAGGCTGAAGAGAGCAGGAAAGCCTGCAGCCCCCACGTCTGTGGGGCTACGCAAGCGGTTCCCAAAGAGCTTTAGAACAAGGCATAGTTTTCCCTGCTGGCTCTTTGGGAAAGGGACCAGTCTCAAGACATATGGCCATTTTTGGGCCTGGAGCAGCGCCAAGTGGGAAAGGGTGGTTTTGAGGCTGAAAGCGCGAGAAAAGCCTGCAGCCCCGAGTTTGTGTGGGGCTACGCAAGCGGTTCCCAAAGAGCTTTAGAACAAGGCATAGTTTTCCCTGCTGGCTCTTTGGGCGTGGGACCAGTCTCCAGACATATGACCATTTTTGGGCCTGGCGCGGCGCCAAGTGGGAAAGGGTGGTTTTGAGGCTGAAGGCAGCAGGAAAGCCTGCAGCCCCCAGGTGTGTGGGGCTACGCAAGCGGTTCCCAAAGAGCTTTAGAACAAGGCATAGTTTTCCCTGCTGGCTCTTTGGGCGTGGGACCAGTCTCCAGACATATGGCCATTTTTGGGCCTGGCGCGGCGCCAAGTGGGAAAGGGTGGTTTTGAGGCTGAAGGCAGCAGGAAAGCCTGCAGCTCTTAGGTGTGTGGGGCTACACAAGCGGTTCCCAAAGAGCTTTAGAACAAGGCATAGTTTTCCCTGCTGGCTCTTTGGGCGTGGGACCAGTCTCCAGACGTATGGCCATTTTTGTGCCTGGAGCGACGCCATGTGTGAGAGGGTGGTTTTTTGGCTGAAAGCGCGAGAAAAGCCTGCAGCCCCCAGTTTGTGTAGGGCTACGCAAGCGGTTCCCAAAGAGCTTTAGAACAAGGCATAATTTTCCCTGCTGGCTCTTTGGGCGTGGGACCAGTCTCCAGACATATGGCCATTTTTGGGCCTGGCGCGGCGCCAAGTGGGAAAGGGTGGTTTTGAGGCTGAAGGCAACAGGAAAGCCTGCAGCCCCCAGGTGTGTGGGGCTACGCAAGCGGTTCCCAAAGAGCTTTAGAACAAGGCATAGTTTTCCCTGCTGGCTCTTTGGGAAAGGGACCAGTCTCCAGACATATGGCCATTTTTGGGCCTGGCGCGGGGCCAAATGGGAAAGGGGTGTTTGGAGGCTGAAGTCAGCAGGAAAGCCTGCAGCCCCCAGGTGTGTGGGGCTACGCAAGCGGTTCCCAAAGAGCTTTAGAACAAGGCATAGTTTTCCCTGCTGGCTCTTGGGCGTGGGACCAGTCTCCAGACATATGGCCATTTTTGGGCCTGGCGCGGGGCCATGTGGGAAAGGGTGGTTTTGAGGCTGAAGGCAGCAGGACAGCCTGCAGCCCCCAGGTGTGTGGGGCTATGCAAGCGGTTCCCAAAGAGCTTTAGTACAAGGCATAGTTTTCCCTGCTGGCTCTTTGGGCGTGGGACCAATCTCCAGACATATGGCCATTTTTGGGCCTGGCGCGGCACCAAGTGGGAAAGGGTGGTTTTGAGGCTGAAGGCAGCAGGAAAGCCTGCAGCCCCCAGGTGTGTGGGGCTACGCAAGCGGTTCCCAAAGAGCTTTAGAACAAGGCATAGTTTTCCCTGCTGGCTCTTTGGGCGTGGGACCAACCTCCAGACATATGGCCATTTTTCTGCCTGGCGTGACGCCATGTGGGAAAGGGTGGTTTTGAGGCTGAAGGCAGCAGGAAAGCCTGCAGCCCCCAGGTGTGTGGGGCTACGCAAGCGGTTCCCAAAGAGCTTTAGAACAAGGCATAGTTTTCCCTGCTGGCTCTTTGGGCGTGGGACCAACCTCCAGAAATACGGCCATTTTTGTGCCTGGCGTGACGCCATGTGTGAAAGGGTGGTTTTGAGGCTGAAAGCGCGAGAACAGCCTGCAGCCCCCAGGTGTGTGGGGCTACGCAAGCGGTTCCCAAAGAGCTTTAGTACAAGGCATAGTTTTCCCTGCTGGCTCTTTGGGCGTGGGACCAATCTCCAGACATATGGCCATTTTTGGGCCTGGCGCGGCACCAAGTGGGAAAGTGTGGTTTTGAGGCTGAAGGCAGCAGGAAAGCCTGCAGCCCCCAGGTGTGTGGGGCTACGCAAGCGGTTCCCAAAGAGCTTTAGAACAAGGCATAGTTTTCCCTGCTGGCTCTTTGGGCGTGGGACCAACCTCCAGACATATGGCCATTTTTCTGCCTGGCGTGACGCCATGTGGGAAAGGGTGGTTTTGAGGCTGAAGGCAGCAGGAAAGCCTGCAGCCCCCAGGTGTGTGGGGCTACGCAAGCGGTTCCCAAAGAGCTTTAGAACAAGGCATAGTTTTCCCTGCTGGCTCTTTGGGCGTGGGACCAACCTCCAGAAATACGGCCATTTTTGTGCCTGGCGTGACGCCATGTGTGAAAGGGTGGTTTTGAGGCTGAAAGCGCGAGAAAAGCCTGCAGCCCCCAGGTGTGTGGGGCTACGCAAGCGGTTCCCAAAGAGCTTTAGAACAAGGCATAGTTTTCCCTGCTGGCTCTTTCGGCGTGGGACCAATCTCCAGACATATGGCCATTTTTGGGCCTGGCGCGGCACCAAGTGGGAAAGGGTGCTTTTGAGGCGGAAGGCAGCAGGAAAGCCTGCAGCCCCCAGGTGTGTGGGGCTACGCAAGCGGTTCCCACAGAGCTTTAGAACAAGGCATAGTTTTCCCTGCTGGCTCTTTGGGCATGGAACCAATCTCCAGACATATGGCCATTTTTGGGCCTGGCGCGGCGCCAAGCGCGAAACGGTTCTTCTGAGGCTGAAGAGAGCAGGAAAGCCTGCAGCCCCCAGGTGTGTGGGGCTACGCAAGCGGTTCCCAAAGAGCTTTAGAACAAGGCATAGTTTTCCCTGCTGGCTCTTTGGGCGTGGGACCAACCTCCAGACATATGGCCATTTTTGGGCCTGGCGTGACGCCATGTGGGAAAGGGTGGTTTTGAGGCTGAAGGCAGCAGGAAAGCCTGCAGCCCCCAGGTGTGTGGGGCTACGCAAGCGGTTCCCAAAGAGCTTTAGAACAAGGCATAGTTTTCCCTGCTGGCTCTTTGGGCGTGGGACCAGTCTCCAGACATATGGCCATTTTTGGGCCTGGCGCGGCACCAAGTGGGAAAGGGGTGTTTTGAGGCTGAAGGCAGCAGGAAAGCCTGCAGCCCCCAGGTGTGTGGGGCTACGCAAGCGGTTCCCAAAGAGCTTTAGAACAAGGCATAGTTTTCCCTGCTGGCTCTTTGGGCGTGGGACCAGTCTCCAGACATATGGCCATTTTTGTGCCTGGCGAGGCGCCAAGTGGGAAAGGGTGCTTTTGAGGCTGAAGGCAGCAGGAAAGCCTGCAGCCCCCAGGTCTGTGGGGCTACGCAAGCGGTTCCCAAAGAGCTTTAGAACAAGGCATAGTTTTCCCTGCTGGCTCTTTGGGAAAGGGACCAGTCTCCAGACATATGGCCATTTTTGGGCCTGGCGCGGGGCCAAATGGGAAAGGGGTGTTTGGAGGCTGAAGTCAGCAGGAAAGCCTGCAGCCCCCAGGTGTGTGGGGCTACGCAAGCGGTTCCCAAATAGCTTTAGAACAAGGCATAGTTTTCCCTGCTGGCTCTTGGGCGTGGGACCAGTCTCCAGACATATGGCCATTTTTGGGCCTGGCGCGGGGCCATGTGGGAAAGGGTGGTTTTGAGGCTGAAGGCAGCAGGAATGCATGCAGCCCCCAGGTGTGTGGGGCTATGCAAGCGGTTCCCAAAGAGCTTTAGTACAAGGCATAGTTTTCCCTGCTGGCTCTTTGGGCGTGGGACCAATCTCCAGACATATGGCTATTTTTGTGCCTGGCGTGACGCCATGTGGGAAAGGGTTGTTTTGAGGCTGAAAGCGCGAGAAAAGCCTGCAGCCCCCAGGTGTGTGGGGCTACGCAAGCGGTTCCCAAAGAGCTTTAGAACAAGGCATAGTTTTCCCTGCTGGCTCTTTGGGCGTGGGACCAACCTCCAGACATATGGCCATTTTTCTGCCTGGCGTGACGCCATGTGGGAAAGGGTGGTTTTGAGGCTGAAGGCAGCAGGAAAGCCTGCAGCCCGCAGGTGTGTGGGGCTACGCAAGCGGTTCCCAAAGAGCTTTAGAACAAGGCATAGTTTTCCCTGCTGGCTCTTTGGGCGTGGGACCAACCTCCAGAAATGCGGCCATTTTTGTGCCTGGCGTGACGCCATGTGTGAAAGGGTGGTTTTGAGGCTGAAAGCGCGAGAACAGCCTGCAGCCCCCAGGTGTGTGGGGCTACGCAAGCGGTTCCCAAAGAGCTTTAGAACAAGGCATAGTTTTCCCTGCTGGCTCTTTGGGAAAGGGACCAGTCTCCAGACATATGGCCATTTTTGGGCCTGTAGCAGCGCCAAGTGGGAAAGGGTGGTTTTGAGGCTGAAAGCACGAGAAAAGCCTGCAGCCCCCAGTTTGTGTGGGGCTACGCAAGCGGTTCCCAAAGAGCTTTAGAACAAGGCATAGTTTTCCCTGCTGGCTCTTTGGGCGTGGGACCAATCTCCAGACATATGGCCATTTTTGGGCCTGGCGCGGCACCAAGTGGGAAAGGGTGGTTTTGAGGCGGAAGGCAGCAGGAAAGCCTGCAGCCCCCAGGTGTGTGGGGCTACGCAAGCGGTTCCCAAAGAGCTTTAGAAAAAGCCATAGTTTTCCCTGCTGGCTCTTTGGGCATGGAACCAATCTCCAGACATATGGCCATTTTTGGGCCTGGCGCGGCGCCAAGCGCGAAACGGTTCTTCTGAGGCTGAAGGCAGCAGGAAAGCCTGCAGCCCCCAGGTGTGTGGGGCTACGCAAGCGGTTCCCAAAGAGCTTTAGAACAAGGCATAGTTTTCCCTGCTGGCTCTTTGGGCGTGGGACCAGTCTCCAGACATATGGCCATTTTTGGGCCTGGCGCGGCACCAAGTGGGAAAGGGGTGTTTTGAGGCTGAAGGCAGCAGGAAAGCCTGCAGCCCGCAGGTGTGTGGGGCTACGCAAGCGGTTCCCAAAGAGCTTTAGAACAAGGCATAGTTTTCCCTGCTGGCTCTTTGGGCGTGGGACCAGTCTCCAGACATATGGCCATTTTTGTGCCTGGCGAGGCGCCAAGTGGGAAAGGGTGGTTTTGAGGCTGAAGGCAGCAGGAAAGCCTGCAGCCCCCAGGTGTGTGGGGCTACGCAAGCGGTTCCCAAAGAGCTTTAGAACAAGGCATAGTTTTCCCTGCTGGCTCTTTGGGAAAGGGACCAGTCTCCAGACATATGGCCATTTTTGGGCCTGGCGCGGGGCCAAATGGGAAAGGGGTGTTTGGAGGCTGAAGTCAGCAGGAAAGCCTGCAGCCCCCAGGTGTGTGGGGCTACGCAAGCGGTTCCCAAATAGCTTTAGAACAAGGCATAGTTTTCCCTGCTGGCTCTTTGGGCGTGGGACCAGTCTCCAGACATATGGCCATTTTTGGGCCTGGCGCGGGGCCATGTGGGAAAGGGTGGTTTTGAGGCTGAAGGCAGCAGGAATGCATGCAGCCCCCAGGTGTGTGGGGCTATGCAAGCGGTTCCAAAGAGCTTTAGTACAAGGCATAGTTTTCCCTGCTGGCTCTTTGGGCGTGGGACCAGTCTCCAGACATATGGCTATTTTTGGGCCTGGCGTGACGCCATGTGGGAAAGGGTTGTTTTGAGGCTGAAAGCGCGAGAAAAGCCTGCAGCCCCCAGGTGTGTGGGGCTACGCAAGCGGTTCCCAAAGAGCTTTAGAACAAGGCATAGTTTTCCCTGCTGGCTCTTTGGGCGTGGGACCAATCTCCAGACATATGGCCATTTTTGGGCCTGGCGCGGCACCAAGTGGGAAAGGGGTGTTTTGAGGCTGAAGGCAGCAGGAAAGCCTGCAGCCCCCAGGTGTGTGGGGCTACGCAAGCGGTTCCCAAAGAGCTTTAGAACAAGGCATAGTTTTCCCTGCTGGCTCTTTGGGCGTGGGACCAACCTCCAGACATATGGCCATTTTTCTGCCTGGCGTGACGCCATGAGGGAAAGGGTGGTTTTGAGGCTGAAGGCAGCAGGAAAGCCTGCAGCCCCCAGGTGTGTGGGGCTACGCAAGCGGTTCCCAAAGAGCTTTAGAACAAGGCATAGTTTTCCCTGCTGGCTCTTTGGGCGTGGGACCAGTCTCCAGACATATGGCCATTTTTGGGCCTGGCGCGGGGCCAAATGGGAAAGGGGTGTTTGGAGGCTGAAGTCAGCAGGAAAGCCTGCAGCCCCCAGGTGTGTGGGGCTACGCAAGCGGTTCCCAAATAGCTTTAGAACAAGGCATAGTTTTCCCTGCTGGCTCTTGGGCGTGGGACCAGTCTCCAGACATATGGCCATTTTTGGGCCTGGCGCGGGGCCATGTGGGAAAGGGTGGTTTTGAGGCTGAAGGCAGCAGGAATGCCTGCAGCCCCCAGGTGTGTGGGGCTATGCAAGCGGTTCCCAAAGAGCTTTAGTACAAGGCATAGTTTTCCCTGCTGGCTCTTTGGGCGTGGGACCAATCTCCAGACATATGGCTATTTTTGTGCCTGGAGTGACGCCATGTGGGAAAGGGTTGTTTTGAGGCTGAAAGCGCGAGAAAAGCCTGCAGCCCCCAGGTGTGTGGGGCTACGCAAGCGGTTCCCAAAGAGCTTTACAACAAGGCATAGTTTTCCCTGCTGGCTCTTTCGGCGTGGGACCAATCTCCAGACATATGGCCATTTTTGGGCCTGGCGCGGCACCAAGTGGGAAAGGGTGCTTTTGAGGCTGAAGGCAGCAGGAAAGCCTGCAGCCCCCAGGTGTGTGGGGCTACGCAAGCGGTTCCCAAAGAGCTTTAGAACAAGGCATAGTTTTCCCTGCTGGCTCTTTGGGCGTGGGACCAACCTCCAGACATATGGCCATTTTTCTGCCTGGCGTGACGCCATGTGGGAAAGGGTGGTTTTGAGGCTGAAGGCAGCAGGAAATCCTGCAGCCCCCAGGTCTGTGGGGCTACGAAAGCGGTTCCCAAAGAGCTTTAGAACAAGGCATAGTTTTCCCTGCTGGCTCTTTGGGAAAGGGACGAGTCTCCAGACATATGGCCATTTTTGGGCCTGGAGCAGCGCCAAGTGGGAAAGGGTGGTTTTGAGGCTGAAAGCGCGAGAAAAGCCTGCAGCCCCCAGTTTGTGTGGGGCTACGCAAGCGGTTCCCAAAGAGCTTTAGAACAAGGCATAGTTTTCCCTGCTGGCTCTTTGGGCGTGGGACCAGTCTCCAGACATATGGCCATTTTTGGGCCTGGCGCGGCGCCAAGTGGGAAAGGGTGGTTTTGAGGCTGAAGGCAGCAGGAAAGCCTGCATCCCCCAGGTGTGTGGGGCTACGGAAGCGGTTCCCAAAGAGCTTTAGAAAAAGGCATAGTTTTCCCTGCTGGCTCTTTGGGCATGGAACTAATCTCCAGACATATGGCCATTTTTGGGCCTGGCGCGGCGCCAAGTCCGAAAGGGTTCTTCTGAGGCTGAAGAGAGCAGGAAAGCCTGCAGCCCCCAAGTGTGTGGGGCTACGCAAGCGGTTCCCAAAGAGCTTTAGAACAAGGCATAGTTTTCCCTGCTGGCTCTTTGGGTGTGGGACCAGTCTCCAGACATATGGCCATTTTTGTGCCTGGCGTGACGCCATGTGGGAAAGGGGGGATTTGAGGCTGAAGGCAGCAGGAAAGCCTGCAGCCCCCAGGTGTGTGAGGCTACGGAAGCGGTTCCCAAAGAGCTTTAGAAAAAGCCATAGTTTTCCCTGCTGGCTCTTGGGCGTGGGACCAACCTCCAGACATATGGCTATTTTTGTGCCTGGCGTGACGCCATGTGGGAAAGGGTTGTTTTGAGGCTGAAAGCGCGAGAAAAGCCTGCAGCCCCCAGGTCTGTGGGGCTACGCAAGCGGTTCCCAAAGAGCTTTAGAACAAGGCATAGTTTTCCCTGCTGGCTCTTTGGGAAAGGGACCAGTCTCCAGACATATGGCCATTTTTGTGCCTGGCGTGGCGCCATGTGGGAAAGGGTGGTTTTGAGGCTGAAGGCAGCAGGAATGCCTGCAGCCCCCAGGTGTGTGGGGCTATGCAAGCGGTTCCCAAAGAGCTTTAGTACAAGGCATAGTTTTCCCTGCTGGCTCTTTGGGCGTGGGACCAATCTCCAGACATATGGCTATTTTTGTGCCTGGCGTGACGCCATGTGGGAAAGTGTTGTTTTGAGGCTGAAAGCGCGACAAAAGCCTGCAGCCCCCAGGTGTGTGGGGCTACGCAAGCGGTTCCCAAAGAGCTTTAGAACAAGGCATAGTTTTCCCTGCTGGCTCTTTGGGCGTGGGACCAATCTCCAGACATATGGCCATTTTTGGGCCTGGCGCGGCACCAAGTGGGAAAGGGTGGTTTTGAGGCTGAAGGCAGCAGGAAAGCCTGCAGCCCCCAGGTGTGTGGGGCTACGCAAGCGGTTCCCAAAGAGCTTTAGAACAAGGCATAGTTTTCCCTGCTGGCTCTTTGGGCGTGGGACCAACCTCCAGACATATGGCCATTTTTGTGCCTGGCGTGACGCCATGTGGGAAAGGGTGGTTTTGAGGCTGAAGGCAGCAGGAAAGCCTGCAGCCCCCAGGTCTGTGGGGCTACGCAAGCGGTTCCCAAAGAGCTTTAGAACAAGGCATAGTTTTCCCTGCTGGCTCTTTGGGCGTGGGACCAGTCTCCAGACATATGGCCATTTTTGGGCCTGGCGCGGGGCCAAATGGGAAAGGGGTGTTTGGAGGCTGAAGTCAGCAGGAAAGCCTGCAGCCCCCAGGTGTGTGGGGCTACGCAAGCGGTTCCCAAATAGCTTTAGAACAAGGCATAGTTTTCCCTGCTGGCTCTTGGGCGTGGGACCAGTCTCCAGACATATGGCCTTTTTTGGGCCTGGCGCGGGGCCATGTGGGAAAGGGTGGTTTTGAGGCTGAAGGCAGCAGGAATGCCTGCAGCCCCCAGGTGTGTGGGGCTATGCAAGCGGTTCCCAAAGAGCTTTAGTACAAGGCATAGTTTTCCCTGCTGGCTCTTTGGGCGTGGGACCAATCTCCAGACATATGGCTATTTTTGTGCCTGGAGTGACGCCATGTGGGAAAGGGTTATTTTGAGGCTGAAAGCGCGAGAAAAGCCTGCAGCCCCCAGGTGTGTGGGGCTACGCAAGCGGTTCCCAAAGAGCTTTAGAACAAGGCATAGTTTTCCCTGCTGGCTCTTTCGGCGTGGGACCAATCTCCAGACATATGGCCATTTTTGGGCCTGGCGCAGCACCAAGTGGGAAAGGGTGCTTTTGAGGCTGAAGGCAGCAGGAAAGCCTGCAGCCCCCAGGTGTGTGGGGCTACGCAAGCGGTTCCCAAAGAGCTTTAGAACAAGGCATAGTTTTCCCTGCTGGCTCTTTCGGCGTGGGACCAATCTCCAGACATATGGCCATTTTTGGGCCTGGCGCGGCACCAAGTGGGAAAGGGTGCTTTTGAGGCTGAAGGCAGCAGGAAAGCCTGCAGCCCCCAGGTGTGTGGGGCTACGCAAGCGGTTCCCAAAGAGCTTTAGAACAAGGCATAGTTTTCCCTGCTGGCTCTTTGGGCGTGGGACCAACCTCCAGACATATGGCCATTTTTCTGCCTGGCGTGACGCCATGTGGGAAAGGGTGGTTTTGAGGCTGAAGGCAGCAGGAAATCCTGCAGCCCCCAGGTCTGTGGGGCTACGAAAGCGGTTCCCAAAGAGCTTTAGAACAAGGCATAGTTTTCCCTGCTGGCTCTTTGGGCGTGGGACCAGTCTCCAGACATATGGCCATTTTTGGGCCTGGCGCGGCGCCAAGTGGGAAAGGGTGGTTTTGAGGCTGAAGGCAGCAGGAAAGCCTGCATCCCCCAGGTGTGTGGGGCTACGGAAGCGGTTCCCAAAGAGCTTTAGAAAAAGCCATAGTTTTCCCTGCTGGCTCTTTGGGCGTGGAACTAATCTCCAGACATATGGCCATTTTTGTGCCTGGCGCGGCGCCAAGTGCGAAAGGGTTCTTCTGAGGCTGAAGAGAGCAGGAAAGCCTGCAGCCCCCAGGTGTGTGGGGCTACGTAAGCGGTTCCCAAAGAGCTTTAGAACAAGGCATAGTTTTCCCTGCTGGCTCTTTGGGTGTGGGACCAGTCTCCAGACATATGGCCATTTTTGGGCCTGGCGTGACGCCATGTGGGAAAGGGGGGATTTGAGGCTGAAGGCAGCAGGAAAGCCTGCATCCCCCAGGTGTGTGGGGCTACGCAAGCGGTTCCCAAAGAGCTTTAGAACAAGGCATAGTTTTTCCTGCTGGCTCTTTGGGCGTGGGACCAATCTCCAGACATATAGCCATTTTTGGGCCTGGCGCGGCACCAAGTGGGAAAGGGGTGTTTTGAGGCTGAAGGCAGCAGGAAAGCCTGCATCCCCCAGGTGTGTGGGGCTACGGAAGCGGTTCCCAAAGAGCTTTAGAACAAGGCATAGTTTTCCCTGCTGGCTCTTGGGCGTGGGACCAACCTCCAGACATATGGCTATTTTTGTGCCTGGCGTGACGCCATGTGGGAAAGGGTTGTTTTGAGGCTGAAAGCGCGAGAAAAGCCTGCAGCCCCCAGGTGTGTGGGGCTACGCAAGCGGTTCCCAAAGAGCTTTAGAACAAGGCATAGTTTTCCCTGCTGGCTCTTTGGGAAAGGGACCAGTCTCCAGACATATGGCCATTTTTGGGCCTGGCGCGGGGCCAAATGGGAAAGGGGTGTTTGGAGGCCGAAGGCAGCAGGAATGCCTGCAGCCCCCAGGTGTGTGGGGCTACGCAAGCGGTTCTCAAATAGCTTTAGAACAAGGCATAGTTTTCCCTGCTGGCTCTTGGGCGTGGGACCAGTCTCCAGACATATGGCCATTTTTGGGCCTGGCGCGGCGCCAAGTCCGAAAGGGTTCTTCTGAGGCTGAAGAGAGCAGGAAAGCCTGCAGCCCCCAGGTGTGTGGGGCTACGCAAGCGGTTCCCAAAGAGCTTTAGACAAGGCATAGTTTTCCCTGCTGGCTCTTTGGGCGTGGGACCAACCTCCAGACATATGGCCATTTTTGGGCCTGGCGTGACGCCATGTGGGAAAGGGTGGTTTTGAGGCTGAAGGCAGCAGGAAAGCCTGCAGCCCCCAGGTGTGTGGGGCTACGCAAGCGGTTCCCAAAGAGCTTTAGAACAAGGCATAGTTTTCCCTGCTGGCTCTTTGGGCGTGGGACCAGTCTCCAGACATATGGCCATTTTTGGGCCTGGCGCGGCACCAAGTGGGAAAGGGGTGTTTTGAGGCTGAAGGCAGCAGGAAAGCCTGCAGCCCCCAGGTGTGTGGGGCTACGCAAGCGGTTCCCAAAGAGCTTTAGAACAAGGCATAGTTTTCCCTGCTGGCTCTTTGGGAAAGGGACCAGTCTCCAGACATATGTCCATTTTTGGGCCTGGCGCGGCACCAAGTGGGAAAGGGGTGTTTGGAGGCTGAAGTCAGCAGGAAAGCCTGCAGCCCCCAGGTGTGTGGGGCTACGCAAGCGGTTCCCAAAGAGCTTTAGAACAAGGCATAGTTTTCCCTGCTGGCTCTTGGGCGTGGGACCAGTCTCCAGACATATGGCCATTTTTGGGCCTGGCGCGGGGCCATGTGGGAAAGGGTGGTTTTGAGGCTGAAGGCAGCAGGAATGCCTGCAGCCCCCAGGTGTGTGGGGCTACGCAAGCGGTTCCCAAAGAGCTTTAGAACAAGGCATAGTTTTCCCTGCTGGCTCTTTGGGCGTGGGACCAATCTCCAGACATATGGCCATTTTTGGGCCTGGCGCGGCACCAAGTGGGAAAGGGTGGTTTTGAGGCTGAAGGCAGCAGGATAGCCTGCAGCCCCCAGGTCTGTGGGGCTATGCAAGCGGTTCCCAAAGAGCTTTAGAACAAGGCATAGTTTTCCCTGCTGGCTCTTTGGGCGTGGGACCAACCTCCAGAAATATGGCCATTTTTGTGCGTGGCGTGACGCCATGAGGGAAAGGGTGGTTTTGAGGCTGAAAGCGCGAGAACAGCCTGCAGACCCCAGGTGTGTGGGGCTACGCAAGCGGTTCCCAAAGAGCTTTAGAACAAGGCATAGTTTTCCCTGCTGGCTCTTTGGGCGTGGGACCAGTCTCCAGACATATGGCCATTTTTGGGCCTGGAGCAGCGCCAAGTGGGAAAGGGTGGTTTTGAGGCTGAAAGCGCGAGAAAAGCCTGCAGCCCCCAGTTTGTGTGGGGCTACGCAAGCGGTTCCCAAAGAGCTTTAGAACAAGGCATAGTTTTCCCTGCTGGCTCTTTGGGTGTGGGACCAGTCTCCAGACATATGGCCATTTTTGGGCCTGGCGCGGCGCCAAGTGGGAAAGGGTGGTTTTGAGGCTGAAGGCAGCAGGAAAGCCTGCATCCCCCAGGTGTGTGGGGCTACGGAAGCGGTTCCCAAAGAGCTTTAGAAAAAGCCATAGTTTTCCCTGCTGGCTCTTTGGGCATGGAACCAATCTCCAGACATATGGCCATTTTTGGGCCTGGGACGGCGCCAAGTCCGAAAGGGTTCTTCTGAGGCTGAAGAGAGCAGGAAAGCCTGCAGCCCCCAGGTGTGTGGGGCTACGCAAGCGGTTCCCAAAGAGCTTTAGAACAAGGCATAGTTTTCCCTGCTGGCTCTTTGGGCGTGGGACCAACCTCAAGACATATGGACATTTTTGGGCCTGGCGTGACGCCATGTGGGAAAGGGTGGTTTTGAGACTGAAGGCAGCAAGAAAGCCTGCAGCCCCCAGGTGTGTGGGGCTACGCAAGCGGTTCCCAAAGAGCTTTAGAACAAGGCATAGTTTTCCCTGCTGGCTCTTTGGGCGTGGGACCAGTCTCCAGACATATGGCCATTTTTGGGCCTGGCGCGGCGCCAAGTGGGAAAGGGTGGTTTTGAGGCTGAAGGCAGCAGGAAAGCCTGCAGCCCCCAGGTCTGTGGGGCTACGCAAGCGGTTCCCAAAGAGCTTTAGAACAAGGCATAGTTTTCCCTGCTGGCTCTTTGGGAAAGGGACCAGTCTCCAGACATATGGCCATTTTTGGGCCTGGCGCGGGGCCAAATGGGAAAGGGGTGTTTTGAGGCTGAAGGCAGCAGGAAAGTCTGCAGCCCCCAGGTGTGTGGGGCTACGCAAGCGGTTCCCAAATAGCTTTAGAACAAGGCATAGTTTTCCCTGCTGGCTCTTGGGCGTGGGACCAGTCTCCAGACATATGGCCATTTTTGGGCCTGGCGCGGGGCCATGTGGGAAAGGGTGGTTTTGAGGCTGAAGGCAGCAGGAATGCCTGCAGCCCCCAGGTGTGTGGGGCTATGCAAGCGGTTCCCAAAGAGCTTTAGTCCAAGGCATAGTTTTCCCTGCTGGCTCTTTGGGCGTGGGACCAATCTCCAGATATATGGCCATTTTTGGGCATGGCTTGACGCCATGTGGGAAAGGGTGGTTTTGAGGCTGAAGTCAGCAGGAAAGCCTGCAGCCCCCAGGTGTGGGGCTACGCAAGCGGTTCCTAAAGAGCTTTAGAACAAGGCATAGTTTTCCCTGCTGGCTCTTGGGCGTGGGACCAGTCTCCAGACATATGGCCATTTTTGGGCCTGGCGAGGCGCCAAGTGGGAAAGGGTGGTTTTGAGGCTGAAGGCAGCAGGAAAGCCTGCAGCCCCCAGGTGTGTGGGGCTACGCAAGCGGTTCCCAAAGAGCTTTAGAACAAGGCATAGTTTTCCCTGCTGGCTCTTTGGGAAAGGGACCAGTCTCCAGACATATGGCCATTTTTGGGCCTGGCGCGGGGCCAAATGGGAAAGGGGTGTTTGGAGGCTGAAGTCAGCAGGAAACCCTGCATCCCCCAGGTGTGTGGGGCTACGCAAGCGGTTCCCAAATAGCTTTAGAACAAGGCATAGTTTTCCCTGCTGGCTCTTTGGGCGTGGGACCAGTCTCCAGACATATGGCCATTTTTGTGACTGGCGTGGCGCCATGTGGGAAAGGGTGGTTTTGAGGCTGAAGGCAGCAGGAATGCCTGCAGCCCCCAGGTGTGTGGTGCTACGCAAGCGGTTCCCAAAGAGCTTTAGTACAAGGCATAGTTTTCCCTGCTGGCTCTTTCGGCGTGGGACCAATCTCCAGACATATGGCCATTTTTGGGCCTGGCGCGGCACCAAGTGGGAAAGGGTGGTTTTGAGGCTGAAGGCAGCAGGAAAGCCTGCAGCCCCCAGGTGTGTGGGGCTACGCAAGCGGTTCCCAAAGAGCTTTAGAACAAGGCATAGTTTTCCCTGCTGGCTCTTTGGGCGTGGGACCAGTCTCCAGACATATGGCCATTTTTGGGACTTGCGTGACGCCATGAGGGAAAGGGTGGTTTTGAGGCTGAAAGCGCGAGAACAGCCTGCATCCCCCAGGTGTGTGGGGCTACGCAAGCGGTTCCCAAAGAGCTTTAGAACAAGGCATAGTTTTCCCTGCTGGCTCTTTGGTAAAGGGACCAGTCTCCAGACATATGGCCATTTTTGGGCCTGGAGCAGCGCCAAGTGGGAAAGGGTGGTTTTGAGGCTGAAGAGAGCAGGAAAAGCCTGCAGCCCCCAGTTTGTGTGGGGCTACGGAAGCGGTTCCCAAAGAGCTTTAGAAAAATCCATAGTTTTCCCTGCTGGCTCTTTGGGCATGGAACCAATCTCCAGACATATGGCCATTTTTGGGCCTGGCGCGGCGCCAAGTCCGAAAGGGTTCTTCTGAGGCTGAAGAGAGCAGGAAAGCCTGCAGCCCCCAGGTGTGTGGGGCTACGCAAGCGGTTCCCAAAGAGCTTTAGAACAAGGCATAGTTTTCCCTGCTGGCTCTTTGGGCGTGGCACCAGTCTCCAGACATATGGCCATTTTTGGGCCTGGAGCAGCGCCAAGTGGGAAAGGGTGGTTTTGAGGCTGAAGGCAGCAGGAAAGCCTGCAGCCCCCAGGTGTGTGGGGCTACGCAAGCGGTTCCCAAAGAGCTTTAGAACAAGGCATAGTTTTCCCTGCTGGCTCTTTGGGCGTGGGACCAGTCTCCAGACATATGGCCATTTTTGGGCCTGGCGCGGCACCAAGTGGGAAAGGGGTGTTTTCAGGCTGAAGGCAGCAGGACAGCCTGCAGCCCCCAGGTGTGTGGGGCTACGCAAGCGGTTCCCAAAGAGCTTTAGAACAAGGCATAGTTTTCCCTGCTGGCTCTTTGGGAAAGGGACCAGTCTCCAGACATATGGCCATTTTTGGGCCTGGCGCGGGGCCAAATGGGAAAGGGGTGTTTGGAGGCTGAAGTCAGCAGGAAAGCCTGCAGCCCCCAGGTGTGTGGGGCTACGCAAGCGGTTCCCAAATAGCTTTAGAACAAGGCATAGTTTTCCCTGCTTGCTCTTGGGCGTGGGACCAGTCTCCAGACATATGGCCATTTTTGTGCCTGGCGTGACGCCATGTGGGAAAGGGTGGTTTTGAGGCTGAAGGCAGCAGGAATGCCTGCAGCCCCCAGGTGTGTGGGGCTACGCAAGCGGTTCCCAAAGAGCTTTAGTACAAGGCATAGTTTTCCCTGCTGGCTCTTTGGGCGTGGGACCAACCTCAAGACATATGGACATTTTTGGGCCTGGCGTGACGCCATGTGGGAAAGGGTGGTTTTGAGGCTGAAGGCAGCAGGAAAGCCTGCAGCCCCCAGGTGTGTGGGGCTACGCAAGCGGTTCCCAAAGAGCTTTAGAACAAGGCATAGTTTTCCCTGCTGGCTCTTTGGGCGTGGGACCAGTCTCCAGACATATGGCCATTTTTGGGCCTGGCACGGCACCAAGTGGGAAAGGGGTGTTTTGAGACTGAAGGCAGCAAGAAAGCCTGCAGCCCCCAGGTGTGTGGGGCTACGCAAGCGGTTCCCAAAGAGCTTTAGAACAAGGCATAGTTTTCCCTGCTGGCTCTTTGGGCGTGGGACCAACCTCCAGACATATGGCCATTTTTGGGCCTGGCGCGGCGCCAAGTGGGAAAGGGTGGTTTTGAGGCTGAAGGCAGCAGGAAAGCCTGCAGCCCCCAGGTGTGTGGGGCTACGCAAGCGGTTCCCAAAGAGCTTTAGAACAAGGCATAGTTTTCCCTGCTGGCTCTTTGGGAAAGGGACCAGTCTCCAGACATATGGCCATTTTTGGGCCTGGCGCGGGGCCAAATGGGAAAGGGGTGTTTTGAGGCTGAAGGCAGCAGGAAAGCCTGCAGCCCCCAGGTGTGTGGGGCTACGCAAGCGGTTCCCAAATAGCTTTAGAACAAGGCATAGTTTTCCCTGCTGGCTCTTGGGCGTGGGACAAGTCTCCAGACATATGGCCATTTTTGGGCCTGGCGCGGCACCAAGTGGGAAAGGGTGGTTTTGAGGCTGAAGGCAGCAGGAATGCCTGCAGCCCCCAGGTGTGTGGGGCTATGCAAGCGGTTCCCAAAGAGCTTTAGAACAAGGCATACTTTTCCCTGCTGGCTCTTTGGGCGTGGGACCAATCTCCAGATATATGGCCATTTTTGGGCATGGCGTGACGCCATGTGGGAAAGGGTGGTTTTGAGGCTGAAGGCAGCAGGAAAGCCTGCAGCCCCCAGGTCTGTGGGGCTACGCAAGCGGTTCCCAAAGAGCTTTAGAACAAGGCATAATTTTTCCTGCTGGCTCTTTGGGAAAGGGACCAGTCTCCAGACATATGGCCATTTTTGGAACTGGCGCGGGGCCAAAAGGGAAAGGGGTGTTTGGAGGCTGAAGGCAGCAGGAAAGCCTGCAGCTCCTAGGTGTGTGGGGCTACGCAAGCGGTTCCCAAAGAGCTTTAGAACAAGGCATAGTTTTCCCTGCTGGCTCTTTGGGCGTGGGACCAGTCTCCAGACATATGGCCATTTTTGGGCCTGGCGCGGCACCAAGTGGGAAAGGGGTGTTTTGAGGCTGAAGGCAGCAGGAAAGCCTGCAGCCCCCAGTTTGTGTGGGGCTACGCAAGCGGTTCCTAAAGAGCTTTAGAACAAGGCATAGTTTTCCCTGCTGGCTCTTGGGCGTGGGACCAGTCTCCAGACATATGGCCATTTTTGGGCCTGGCGAGGCGCCAAGTGGGAAAGGGTGGTTTTGAGGCTGAAGGCAGCAGGAAAGCCTGCAGCCCCCAGGTGTGTGGGGCTACGCAAGCGGTTCCCAAAGAGCTTTAGAACAAGGCATAGTTTTCCCTGCTGGCTCTTTGGGCGTGGGACCAGTCTCCAGACATATGGCCATTTTTGGGCCTGGCGCGGGGCCAAATGGGAAAGGGGTGTTTGGAGGCTGAAGTCAGCAGGAAAGCCTGCAGCCCCCAGGTGTGTGGGGCTACGCAAGCGGTTCCCAAATAGCTTTAGAACAAGGCATAGTTTTCCCTGCTGGCTCTTGGGCGTGGGACCAGTCTCCAGACATATGGCCATTTTTGTGACTGGCGTGGCGCCATGTGGGAAAGGGTGGTTTTGAGGCTGAAGGCAGCAGGAATGCCTGCAGCCCCCAGGTGTGTGGGGCTACGCAAGCGGTTCCCAAAGAGCTTTAGTACAAGGCATAGTTTTCCCTGCTGGCTCTTTCGGCGTGGGACCAATCTCCAGACATATGGCCATTTTTGGGCCTGGCGCGGCACCAAGTGGGAAAGGGTGGTTTTGAGGCTGAAGGCAGCAGGAAAGCCTGCAGCCCCCAGGTGTGTGGGGCTACGCAAGCGGTTCCCAAAGAGCTTTAGAACAAGGCATAGTTTTCCCTGCTGGCTCTTTGGGCGTGGGACCAGTCTCCAGCCATATGGCCATTTTTGGGACTTGCGTGACGCCATGAGGGAAAGGGTGGTTTTGAGGCTGAAAGCGCGAGAACAGCCTGCATCCCCCAGGTGTGTGGGGCTACGCAAGCGGTTCCCAAAGAGCTTTAGAACAAGGCATAGTTTTCCCTGCTGGCTCTTTGGTAAAGGGACCAGTCTCCAGACATATGGCCATTTTTGGGCCTGGAGCAGCGCCAAGTGGGAAAGGGTGGTTTTGAGGCTGAAAGCGCAAGAAAAGCCTGCAGCCCCCAGTTTGTGTGGGGCTACGCAAGCGGTTCCCAAAGAGCTTTAGAACAAGGCATAGTTTTCCCTGCTGGCTCTTTGGGTGTGGGACCAGTCTCCAGACATATGGCCATTTTTTTGCCTGGCGCGGCGCCAAGTGGGAAAGGGTGGTTTTGAGGCTGAAGGCAGCAGGAAAGCCTGCATCCCCCAGGTGTGTGGGGCTACGGAAGCGGTTCCCAAAGAGCTTTAGAAAAAGCCATAGTTTTCCCTGCTGGCTCTTTGGGCATGGAACCAATCTCCAGACATATGGCCATTTTTGGGCCTGGGGCGGCGCCAAGTCCGAAAGGGTTCTTCTGAGGCTGAAGAGAGCAGGAAAGCCTGCAGCCCCCAGGTGTGTGGGGCTACGCAAGCGGTTCCCAAAGAGCTTTAGAACAAGGCATAGTTTTCCCTGCTGGCTCTTTGGGCGTGGCACCAGTCTCCAGACATATGGCCATTTTTGGGCCTGGAGCAGCGCCAAGTGGGAAAGGGTGGTTTTGAGGCTGAAGGCAGCAGGAAAGCCTGCAGCCCCCAGGTGTGTGGGGCTACGCAAGCGGTTCCCAAAGAGCTTTAGAACAAGGCATAGTTTTCCCTGCTGGCTCTTTGGGCGTGGGACCAGTCTCCAGACATATGGCCATTTTTGGGCCTGGCGCGGCACCAAGTGGGAAAGGGGTGTTTTCAGGCTGAAGGCAGCAGGACAGCCTGCAGCCCCCAGGTGTGTGGGGCTACGCAAGCGGTTCCTAAAGAGCTTTAGAACAAGGCATAGTTTTCCCTGCTGGCTCTTGAGCGTGGGACCAGTCTCCAGACATATGGCCATTTTTGTGCCTGGCGAGGCGCCAAGTGGGAAAGGGTGGTTTTGAGGCTGAAGGCAGCAGGAAAGCCTGCAGCCCCCAGGTGTGTGGGGCTACGCAAGCGGTTCCCAAAGAGCTTTAGAACAAGGCATAGTTTTCCCTGCTGGCTCTTTGGAAAAGGGACCAGTCTCCAGACATATGGCCATTTTTGGGCCTGGCGCGGCACCAAGTGGGAAAGGGGTGTTTGGAGGCTGAAGTCAGCAGGAAAGCCTGCAGCCCCCAGGTGTGTGGGGCTACGCAAGCGGTTCCCAAATAGCTTTAGAACAAGGCATAGTTTTCCCTGCTTGCTCTTGGGCGTGGGACCAGTCTCCAGACATATGGCCATTTTTGTGCCTGGCGTGGCGCCATGTGGGAAAGGGTGGTTTTGAGGCTGAAGGCAGCAGGAATGCCTGCAGCCCCCAGGTGTGTGGGGCTACGCAAGCGGTTCCCAAAGAGCTTTAGTACAAGGCATAGTTTTCCCTGCTGGCTCTTTTGGCGTGGGACCAATCTCCAGACATATGGCCATATTTGGGCCTGGCGCGGCACCAAGTGGGAAAGGGTGGTTTTGAGGCTGAAGGCAGCAGGAAAGCCTGCAGCCCCCAGGTCTGTGGGGCTACGCAAGCGGTTCCCAAAGAGCTTTAGAACAAGGCATAGTTTTCCTTGCTGGCTCTTTGGTAAAGGGACCAGTCTCCAGACATATGGCCATTTTTGGGCCTGAGCAGCGCCAAGTGGGAAAGGGTGGTTTTGAGGCTGAAAGCGCGAGAAAAGCCTGCAGCCCCCAGTTTGTGTGGGGCTACGCAAGCGGTTCCCAAAGAGCTTTAGAAAAAGCCATAGTTTTCCCTGCTGGCTCTTTGGGCATGGAACCAATCTCCAGACATATGGCCATTTTTGGGCCTGGGGCGGCGCCAAGTCCGAAAGGGTTCTTCTGAGGCTGAAGAGAGCAGGAAAGCCTGCAGCCCCCAGGTGTGTGGGGCTACGCAAGCGGTTCCCAAAGAGCTTTAGAACAAGGCATAGTTTTCCCTGCTGGCTCTTGGGCGTGGGACCAGTCTCCAGACATATGGCCATTTTTGGGCCTGGCGCGGGGCCATGTGGGAAAGGGTGGTTTTGAGGCTGAAGGCAGCAGGAAAGCCTGCAGCCCCCAGGTGTGTGGGGCTATGCAAGCGGTTCCCAAACAGCTTTAGTACAAGGCATAGTTTTCCCTGCTGGCTCTTTGGGCGTGGGACCAATCTCCAGATATATGGCCATTTTTGGGCATGGCGTGACGCCATGTGGGAAAGGGTGGTTTTGAGGCTGAAGGCAGCAGGAAAGCCTGCAGCCCCCAGGTCTGTGGGGCTACGCAAGCGGTTCCCAAAGAGCTTTAGAACAAGGCATAATTTTCCCTGCTGGCTCTTTGGGCGTGGGACCAGTCTCCAGACATATGGCCATTTTTGGAACTGGCGCGGGGCCAAAAGGGAAAGGGGTGTTTGGAGGCTGAAGTCAGCAGGAAAGCCTGCAGCTCCTAGGTGTGTGGGGCTACGCAAGCGGTTCCCAAAGAGCTTTAGAACAAGGCATAGTTTTCCCTGCTGGCTCTTTGGGCGTGGGACCAGTCTCCAGACATATGGCCATTTTTGGGCCTGGAGCAGCGCCAAGTGGGAAAGGGTGGTTTTGAGGCTGAAAGCGCGAGAAAAGCCTGCAGCCCCCAGTTTGTGTGGGGCTACGGAAGCGGTTCCCAAAGAGCTTTAGAAAAAGCCATAGTTTTCCCTGCTGGCTCTTTGGGCATGGAACCAATCTCCAGACATATGGCCATTTTTGGGCCTGGGGCGGCGCCAAGTCCGAAAGGGTTCTTCTGAGGCTGAAGAGAGCAGGAAAGCCTGCAGCCCCCAGGTGTGTGGGGCTACGCAAGCGGTTCCCAAATAGCTTTAGAACAAGGCATAGTTTTCCCTGCTGGCTCTTGGGCGTGGGACCAGTCTCCAGACATATGGCCATTTTTGGGCCTGGCGCGGGGCCATGTGGGAAAGGGTGGTTTTGAGGCTGAAGGCAGCAGGAAAGCCTGCAGCCCCCAGGTGTGTGGGGCTATGCAAGCGGTTCCCAAACAGCTTTAGTACAAGGCATAGTTTTCCCTGCTGGCTCTTTGGGCGTGGGACCAATCTCCAGATATATGGCCATTTTTGGGCATGGCGTGAAGCCATGTGGGAAAGGGTGGTTTTGAGGCTGAAGGCAGCAGGAAAGCCTGCAGCCCCCAGGTGTGTGGGGCTACGCAAGCGGTTCCCAAAGAGCTTTAGAACAAGGCATAGTTTTCCCTGCTGGCTCTTTGGGCGTGGGACCAGTCTCCAGACATATGGCCATTTTTGGGCCTGGCGCGGGGCCAAGTGCGAAAGGGTGGTTTTGAGGCTGAAGGCAGCAGGAAAGCCTGCAGCCCCCAGGTGTGTGGGGCTACGCAAGCGGTTCCTAAAGAGCTTTAGAACAAGGCATAGTTTTCCCTGCTGGCTCTTTGGGAAAGGGACCAGTCTCCAGACATATGGCCATTTTTGGGCCTGGCGCAGGGCCAAATGGGAAAGGGGTGTTTGGAGGCTGAAGTCAGCAGGAAAGCCTGCAGCCCCCAGTTTGTGTGGGGCTACGCAAGCGGTTCCCAAATAGCTTTAGAACAAGGCATAGTTTTCCCTGCTGGCTCTTGGGCGTGGGACCAGTCTCCAGACATATGGCCATTTTTGTGCCTGGCGTGGCGCCATGTGGGAAAGGGTGGTTTTGAGGCTTAAGGCAGCAGGAATGCCTGCAGCCCCCAGGTGTGTGGGGCTACGCAAGCGGTTCCCAAAGAGCTTTAGTACAAGGCATAGTTTTCCCTGCTGGCTCTTTCAGCGTGGGACCAGTCTCCAGACATATGGCCATATTTGGGCCTGGCGCGGCACCAAGTGGGAAAGGGTGGTTTTGAGGCTGAAGGCAGCAGGAAAGCCTGCAGCCCCCAGGTCTGTGGGGCTACGCAAGCGGTTCCCAAAGAGCTTTAGAACAAGGCATAGTTTTCCCTGCTTGCTCTTTGGGCGTGGGACCAGTCTCCAGCCATATGGCCATTTTTGGGCCTGGCGTGACGCCTTGAGGGAAAGGGTGGTTTTGAGGCTGAAAGCGCGAGAACAGCCTGCATCCCCCAGGTGTGTGGGGCTACGCAAGCGGTTCCCAAAGAGCTTTAGAACAAGGCATAGTTTTCCCTGCTGGCTCTTTGGTAAAGGGACCAGTCTCCAGACATATGGCCATTTTTGAGCCTGGAGCAGCGCCAAGTGGGAAAGGGTGGTTTTGAGGCTGAAAGCGCAAGAAAAGCCTGCAGCCCCCAGTTTGTGTGGGGCTACGCAAGCGGTTCCCAAAGAGCTTTACAACAAGGCATAGTTTTCCCTGCTGGCTCTTTGGCTGTGGGACCAGTCTCCAGACATATGGCCATTTTTTTGCCTGGCGCGGCGCCAAGTTGGAAAGGGTTCTTCTGAGGCTGAAGAGAGCAGGAAAGCCTGCAGCCCCCAGGTCTGTGGGGCTACGCAAGCGGTTCCCAAAGAGCTTTATAACAAGGCATAGTTTTCCCTGCTGGCTCTTTGGGCGTGGCACCAGTCTCCAGACATATGGCCATTTTTGGGCCTGGAGCAGCGCCAAGTGGGAAAGGGTGGTTTTGAGGCTGAAGGCAGCAGGAAAGCCTGCAGCCCCCAGGTGTGTGGGGCTACGCAAGCGGTTCCCAAAGAGCTTTAGAACAAGGCATATTTTTCCCTGCTGGCTCTTTGGGCGTGGGACCAACCTCCAGAGATATGGCCATTTTTGGGCCTGGCGAGGAGCCAAGTGGGAAAGGGTGGTTTTGAGGCTGAAGGCAGCAGGAAAGCCTGCAGCCCCCAGGTGTGTGGGGCTACGCAAGCGGTTCCCAAAGAGCTTTAGAACAAGGCATAGTTTTCCCTGCTGGCTCTTTGGGCGTGGGACCAGTCTCCAGACATATGGCCATTTTTGGGCCTGGCGCGGCGCCAAGTGGGAAAGGGTGGTTTTGAGGCTGAAGGCAGCAGGAAAGCCTGCAGCCCCCAGGTGTGTGGGGCTACGCAAGCGGTTCCCAAAGAGCTTTAGAACAAGGCATAGTTTTCCCTGCTGGCTCTTTGGGAAAGGGACCAGTCTCCAGACATATGGCCATTTTTGGGCCTGGCGCGGGGCCAAATGGGAAAGGGGTGTTTGGAGGCTGAAGTCAGCAGGAAAGCCTGCAGCCCCCAGGTGTGTGGGGCTACGCAAGCGGTTCCCAAATAGCTTTAGAACAAGGCATAGTTTTCCCTGCTGGCTCTTTGGGCGTGGGACCAGTCTCCAGACATATGGCCATTTTTGGGCCTGGCGCGGGGCCAAGTGGGAAAGGGTGGTTTTGAGGCTGAAGGCAGCAGGAATGCCTGCAGCCCCCAGGTGTGTGGGGCTATGCAAGCGGTTCCCAAAGAGCTTTAGAACAAGGCATAGTTTTCCCTGCTGGCTCTTTGGGCGTGGGACCAATCTCTAGATATATGGCCATTTTTGGGCATGGCGTGACGCCATGTGGGAAAGGGTGGTTTTGAGGCTGAAGGCAGCAGGAAAGCCTGCATCCCCCAGGTGTGTGGGGCTACGCAAGCGGTTCCCAAAGAGCTTTAGAACAAGGCATAGTTTTCCCTGCTGGCTCTTTGGGTGTGGGACCAGTCTCCAGACATATGGCCATTTTTTTGCCTGGCGCGGCGCCAAGTGGGAAAGGGTGGTTTTGAGGCTGAAGGCAGCAGGAAAGCCTGCATCCCCCAGGTGTGTGGGGCTACGGAAGCGGTTCCCAAAGAGCTTTAGAAAAAGCCATAGTTTTCCCTGCTGGCTCTTTGGGCATGGAACCAATCTCCAGACATATGGCCATTTTTGGGCCTGGGGCGGCGCCAAGTCCGAAAGGGTTCTTCTGAGGCTGAAGAGAGCAGGAAAGCCTGCAGCCCCCAGGTCTGTGGGGCTACGCAAGCGGTTCCCAAAGAGCTTTAGAACAAGGCATAGTTTTCCCTGCTGGCTCTTTGGGCGTGGCACCAGTCTCCAGACATATGGCCATTTTTGGGCCTGGAGCAGCGCCAAGTGGGAAAGGGTGGTTTTGAGGCTGAAGGCAGCAGGAAAGCCTGCAGCCCCCAGGTCTGTGGGGCTACGCAAGCGGTTCCCAAAGAGCTTTAGAACAAGGCATAGTTTTCCCTGCTGGCTCTTTGGGCGTGGGACCAGTCTCCAGACATATGGCCATTTTTGGGCCTGGCGCGGCACCAAGTGGGAAAGCGGTGTTTTCAGGCTGAAGGCAGCAGGACAGCCTGCAGCCCCCAGGTGTGTGGGGCTACGCAAGCGGTTCCCAAAGAGCTTTAGAACAAGGCATAGTTTTCCCTGCTGGCTCTTGGGCGTGGGACCAGTCTCCAGACATATGGCCATTTTTGTGCCTGGCGAGGCGCCAAGTGGGAAAGGGTGGTTTTGAGGCTGAAGGCAGCAGGAAAGCCTGCAGCCCCCAGGTCTGTGGGGCTACGCAAGCGGTTCCCAAAGAGATTAGAACAAGGCATAGTTTTCCCTGCTGGCTCTTTGGGAAAGGGACCAGTCTCCAGCCATATGGCCATTTTTGGGCCTGGCGCGGCGCCAAGTGGGAAAGGGTGGTTTTGAGGCTGAAGGCAGCAGGAAAGCCTGCAGCCCCCAGGTGTGTGGGGCTACGCAAGCGGTTCCCAAATAGCTTTAGAACAAGGCATAGTTTTCCCTGCTTGCTCTTGGGCGTGGGACCAGTCTCCAGACATATGGCCATTTTTGTGACTGGCGCGGGGCCATGTGGGAAAGGGTGGTTTTGAGGCTGAAGGCAGCAGGAATGCCTGCAGCCCCCAGGTGTGTGGGGCTACGCAAGCGGTTCCCAAAGAGCTTTAGTACAAGGCATAGTTTTCCCTGCTGGCTCTTTCGGCGTGGGACCAATCTCCAGACATATGGCCATTTTTGGGCCTGGCGCGGCACCAAGTGGGAAAGGGTGGTTTTGAGGCTGAAGGCAGCAGGAAAGCCTGCAGCCCCCAGGTCTGTGGGGCTACGCAAGCGGTTCCCAAAGAGCTTTAGAACAAGGCATAGTTTTCCCTGCTGGCTCTTTGGGCGTGGGACCAACCTCCAGAAATATGGCCATTTTTGTGCCTGGCGTGACGCCATGAGGGAAAGGGTGGTTTTGAGGCTGAAAGCGCGAGAACAGCCTGCAGCCCCCAGGTCTGTGGGGCTACGCAAGCGGTTCCCAAAGAGCTTTAGAACAAGGCATAGTTTTCCTTGCTGGCTCTTTGGTAAAGGGACCAGTCTCCAGACATATGGCCATTTTTGGGCCTGGAGCAGCGCCAAGTGGGAAAGGGTGGTTTTGAGGCTGAAAGCGCGAGAAAAGCCTGCAGCCCCCAGTTTGTGTGGGGCTACGCAAGCGGTTCCCAAAGAGCTTTAGAACAAGGCATAGTTTTCCCTGCTGGCTCTTTGGGTGTGGGACCAGTCTCCAGACATATGGCCATTTTTGGGCCTGGCGCGGAGCCAAGTGGGAAAGGGTGGTTTTGAGGCTGAAGGCAGCAGGAAAGCCTGCATCCCCCAGGTGTGTGGGGCTACGGAAGCGGTTCCCAAAGAGCTTTAGAAAAAGCCATAGTTTTCCCTGCTGGCTCTTTGGGCATGGAACCAATCTCCAGACATATGGCCATTTTTGGGCCTGGGGCGGCGCCAAGTGGGAAAGGGTTCTTCTGAGGCTGAAGAGAGCAGGAAAGCCTGCAGCCCCCAGGTGTGTGGGGCTACGCAAGCGGTTCACAAAGAGCTTTAGAACAAGGCATAGTTTTCCCTGCTGGCTCTTTGGGCGTGGGACCAGTCTCCAGCCATATGGCCATTTTTGGGCCTGGCGCGGCGCCAAGTGGGAAAGGGTGGTTTTGAGGCTGAAGGCAGCAGGAAAGCCTGCAGCCCCCAGGTGTGTGGGGCTACGCAAGCGGTTCCCAAAGAGCTTTAGAACAAGGCATAGTTTTCCCTGCTGGCTCTTTGGGCGTGGGACCAGTCTCCAGACATATGGCCATTTTTGGGCCTGGCGCGGCGCCAAGTGGGAAAGGGTGGTTTTGAGGCTGAAGGCAGCAGGAAAGCCTGCAGCCCCCAGGTCTGTGGGGCTACGCAAGCGGTTCCCAAAGAGCTTTAGAACAAGGCATAGATTTCCCTGCTGGCTCTTTGGGAAAGGGACCAGTCTCCAGACATATGGCCATTTTTGGGCCTGGCGCGGGGCCAAATGGGAAAGGGGTGTTTGGAAGCTGAAGTCAGTAGGAAAGCCTGCAGCCCCCAGGTGTGTGGGGCTACGCAAGCGGTTCCCAAATAGCTTTAGAACAAGGCATAGTTTTCCCTGCTGGCTCTTTGGGCGTGGGACCAGTCTCCAGACATATGGCCATTTTTGGGCCTGGCGCGGGGCCATGTGGGAAAGGGTGGTTTTGAGGCTGAAGGCAGCAGGAATGCCTGCAGCCCCCAGGTGTGTGGGGCTATGCAAGCGGTTCCCAAAGAGCTTTAGAACAAGGCATAGTTTTCCCTGCTGGCTCTTTGGGCGTGGGACCAATCTCTAGATATATGGCCATTTTTGGGCATGGCGTGACGCCATGTGGGAAAGGGTGGTTTTGAGGCTGAAGGCAGCAGGAAAGCCTGCAGCCCCCAGGTGTGTGGGGCTACGCAAGCGGTTCCCAAAGAGCTTTAGAACAAGGCATAATTTTCCCTGCTGGCTCTTTGGGAAAGGGACCAGTCTCCAGACATATGGCCATTTTTGGGACTGGCGCGGGGCCAAAAGGAAAAGGGGCTTTTGGAGGCTGAAGGCAGCAGGAAAGCCTGCAGCTCCTAGGTGTGTGGGGCTACGCAAGCGGTTCCCAAAGAGCTTTAGAACAAGGCATAGTTTTCCCTGCTGGCTCTTTGGGCGTGGGACCAGTCTCCAGACATATGGCCATTTTTGGGCCTGGCGCGGCGCCAAGTGGGAAAGGGTGGTTTTGAGGCTGAAGGCAGCAGGAAAGCCTGCAGCCCCCAGGTGTGTGGGGCTACGCAAGCGGTTCCCAAAGAGCTTTAGAACAAGGCATAGTTTTCCCTGCTGGCTCTTTGGGCGTGGGACCAGTCTCCAGACATATGGCCATTTTTCTGCCTGGCGTGAAGCCATGTGGGAAAGGGTGGTTTTGAGGCTGAAGGCAGCAGGAAAGCCTGCAGCCCCCAGGTGTGTGGGGCTACGCAAGCGGTTCCCAAAGAGCTTTAGAACAAGGCATAGTTTTCCCTGCTGGCTCTTTGGGCGTGGGACCAACCTCCACACGTATGGCCATTTTTGTGCCTTTCGTGACGCCATGAGGGAAAGGGTGGTTTTGAGGCTGAAAGCGCGAGAAAAGCCTGCAGCCCCCAGGTGTGTGGGGCTACGCAAGCGGTTCCCAAAGAGCTTTAGAACAAGGCATAGTTTTCCCTGCTGGCTCTTTGGGCGTGGGACCAGTCTCCAGACATATGGCCATTTTTGGGCCTGGCGCGGCACCAAGTGGGAAAGGGGTGTTTTGAGGCTGAAGGCAGCAGGAAAGCCTGCAGCCCCCAGGTGTGTGGGGCTACGCAAGCGGTTCCTAAAGAGCTTTAGAACAAGGCATATTTTTCCCTGCTGGCTCTTGGGCGTGGGACCAGTCTCCAGACATATGGCCATTTTTGTGCCTGGCAAGGCGCCAAGTGGGAAAGGATGGTTTTGAGGCTGAAGGCAGCAGGAAAGCCTGCAGCCCCCAGGTCTGTGGGGCTACGCAAGCGGTTCCCAAAGAGCTTTAGAACAAGGCATAGTTTTCCCTGCTGGCTCTTTGGCAAAGGGACCAGTCTCCAGACATATGGCCATTTTTGGGCCTGGCGCAGGGCCAAATGGGAAAGGGGTGTTTGGAGGCTGAAGTCAGCAGGAAAGCCTGCAGCCCCCAGGTGTGTGGGGCTACGCAAGCGGTTCCCAAAGAGCTTTAGAACAAGGCATAGTTTTCCCTGCTGGCTCTTGGGCGTGGGACCAGTCTCCAGACATATGGCCATTTTTGTGCCTGGCGTGGCGCCATGTGGGAAAGGGTGGTTTTGAGGCTGAAGGCAGCAGGAATGCCTGCAGCCCCCAGGTGTGTGGGGCTACGCAAGCGGTTCCCAAAGAGCTTTAGTACAAGGCATAGTTTTCCCTGCTGGCTCTTTCGGCGTGGGACCAATCTCCAGACATATGGCCATTTTTGGGCCTGGCGCGGCACCAAGTGGGAAAGGGTGGTTTTGAGGCTGAAGGCAGCAGGAAAGCCTGCAGCCCCCAGGTCTGTGGGGCTACGCAAGCGGTTCCCAAAGAGCTTTAGAACAAGGCATAGTTTTCCCTGCTGGCTCTTTGGGCGTGGGACCAACCTCCAGAAATATGGCCATTTTTGTGCGTGGCGTGACGCCATGAGGGAAAGGGTGGTTTTGAGGCTGAAAGCGCGAGAACAGCCTGCAGACCCCAGGTGTGTGGGGCTACGCAAGCGGTTCCCAAAGAGCTTTAGAACAAGGCATAGTTTTCCCTGCTGGCTCTTTGGGAAAGGGACCAGTCTCCAGACATATGGCCATTTTTGGGCCTGGAGCAGCGCCAAGTGGGAAAGGGTGGTTTTGAGGCTGAAGGCAGCAGGAAAGCCTGCATCCCCCAGGTGTGTGGGGCTACGCAAGCGGTTCCCAAAGAGCTTTAGAAAAAGCCATAGTTTTCCCTGCTGGCTCTTTGGGCATGGAACCAATCTCCAGACATATGGCCATTTTTGGGCCTGGGGTGGCGCCAAGTCCGAAAGGGTTCTTCTGAGGCTGAAGAGAGCAGGAAAGCCTGCAGCCCCCAGGTGTGTGGGGCTACGCAAGCGGTTCCTAAAGAGATTTAGAACAAGGCATAGTTTTCCCTGCTGGCTCTTGGGCGTGGGACCAGTCTCCAGACATATGGCCACTTTTGTGCCTGGCAAGGCGCCAAGTGGGAAAGGGTGGTTTTGAGGCTGAAGGCAGCAGGAAAGCCTGCAGCCCCCAGGTCTGTGGGGCTACGCAAGCGGTTCCCAAAGAGCTTTAGAACAAGGCATAGTTTTCCCTGCTGGCTCTTTGGCAAAGGGACCAGTCTCCAGACATATGGCCATTTTTGGGCCTGGCGCGGGGCCAAATGGGAAAGGGGTGTTTGGAGGCTGAAGTCAGCAGGAAAGCCTGCAGCCCCCAGGTGTGTGGGGCTACGCAAGCGGTTCCCAAAGAGCTTTAGAACAAGGCATAGTTTTCCCTGCTGGCTCTTGGGCGTGGGACCAGTCTCCAGACATATGGCCATTTTTGGGCCTGGCGTGGCGCCATGTGGGAAAGGGTGGTTTTGAGGCTGAAGGCAGCAGGAATGCCTGCAGCCCCCAGGTGTGTGGGGCTACGCAAGCGGTTCCCAAAGAGCTTTAGTACAAGGCATAGTTTTCCCTGCTGGCTCTTTCGGCGTGGGACCAATCTCCAGACATATGGCCATTTTTGGGCCTGGCGCGGCACCAAGTGGGAAAGGGTGGTTTTGAGGCTGAAGGCAGCAGGAAAGCCTGCAGCCCCCAGGTGTGTGGGGCTACGCAAGCGGTTCCCAAAGAGCTTTAGAACAAGGCATAGTTTTCCCTGCTGGCTCTTTGGGCGTGGGACCAACCTCCAGAAATATGGCCATTTTTGTGCGTGGCGTGACGCCATGAGGGAAAGGGTGGTTTTGAGGCTGAAAGCGCGAGAAAAGCCTGCAGACCCCAGGTGTGTGGGGCTACGCAAGCGGTTCCCAAAGAGCTTTAGAACAAGGCATAGTTTTCCCTGCTGGCTCTTTGGGAAAGGGACCAGTCTCCAGACATATGGCCATTTTTGGGCCTGGAGCAGCGCCAAGTGGGAAAGGGTGGTTTTGAGGCTGAAGGCAGCAGGAAAGCCTGCAGCCCCCAGGTGTGTGGGGCTACGCAAGCGGTTCCCAAAGAGCTTTAGAAAAAGCCATAGTTTTCCCTGCTGGCTCTTTGGGCATGGAACCAATCTCCAGACATATGGCCATTTTTGGGCCTGGGGTGGCGCCAAGTCCGAAAGGGTTCTTCTGAGGCTGAAGAGAGCAGGAAAGCCTGCAGCCCCCAGGTGTGTGGGGCTACGCAAGCGGTTCCCAAAGAGCTTTAGAACAAGGCATAGTTTTCCCTGCTGGCTCTTTGGGCGTGGGACCAGTCTCCAGACATATGGCCATTTTTGGGCCTGGCGCGGCACCAAGTGGGAAAGGGGTGTTTTGAGGCTGAAGTCAGTAGGAAAGCCTGCAGCCCCCAGGTGTGTGGGGCTACGCAAGCGGTTCCTAAAGAGATTTAGAACAAGGCATAGTTTTCCCTGCTGGCTCTTGGGCGTGGGACCAGTCTCCAGACATATGGCCATTTTTGTGCCTGGCAAGGCGCCAAGTGGGAAAGGGTGGTTTTGAGGCTGAAGGCAGCAGGAAAGCCTGCAGCCCCCAGGTCTGTGGGGCTACGCAAGCGGTTCCCAAAGAGCTTTAGAACAAGGCATAGTTTTCCCTGCTGGCTCTTTGGGAAAGGGACCAGTCTCCAGACATATGGCCATTTTTGGGCCTGGAGCAGCGCCAAGTGGGAAAGGGTGGTTTTGAGGCTGAAGGCAGCAGGAAAGCCTGCAGCCCCCAGGTGTGTGGGGCTACGCAAGCGGTTCCCAAAGAGCTTTAGAACAAGGCATAGTTTTCCCTGCTGGCTCTTTGGGCATGGAACCAATCTCCAGACATATGGCCATTTTTGGGCCTGGGGTGGCGCCAAGTCCGAAAGGGTTCTTCTGAGGCTGAAGAGAGCAGGAAAGCCTGCAGCCCCCAGGTGTGTGGGGCTACGCAAGCGGTTCCCAAAGAGCTTTAGAACAAGGCATAGTTTTCCCTGCTGGCTCTTTGGGCGTGGGACCAGTCTCCAGACATATGGCCATTTTTGGGCCTGGCGCGGCACCAAGTGGGAAAGGGGTGTTTTGAGGCTGAAGTCAGTAGGAAAGCCTGCAGCCCCCAGGTGTGTGGGGCTACGCAAGCGGTTCCTAAAGAGATTTAGAACAAGGCATAGTTTTCCCTGCTGGCTCTTGGGCGTGGGACCAGTCTCCAGACATATGGCCATTTTTGTGCCTGGCAAGGCGCCAAGTGGGAAAGGGTGGTTTTGAGGCTGAAGGCAGCAGGAAAGCCTGCAGCCCCCAGGTCTGTGGGGCTACGCAAGCGGTTCCCAAAGAGCTTTAGAACAAGGCATAGTTTTCCCTGCTGGCTCTTTGGCAAAGGGACCAGTCTCCAGACATATGGCCATTTTTGGGCCTGGCGCGGGGCCAAATGGGAAAGGGGTGTTTGGAGGCTGAAGTCAGCAGGAAAGCCTGCAGCCCCCAGGTGTGTGGGGCTACGCAAGCGGTTCCCAAAGAGCTTTAGAACAAGGCATAGTTTTCCCTGCTGGCTCTTGGGCGTGGGACCAGTCTCCAGACATATGGCCATTTTTGGGCCTGGCGTGGCGCCATGTGGGAAAGGGTGGTTTTGAGGCTGAAGGCAGCAGGAATGCCTGCAGCCCCCAGGTGTGTGGGGCTACGCAAGCGGTTCCCAAAGAGCTTTAGTACAAGGCATAGTTTTCCCTGCTGGCTCTTTCGGCGTGGGACCAATCTCCAGACATATGGCCATTTTTGGGCCTGGCGCGGCACCAAGTGGGAAAGGGTTGTTTTGAGGCTGAAGGCAGCAGGAAAGCCTGCAGCCCCCAGGTCTGTGGGGCTACGCAAGCGGTTCCCAAAGAGCTTTAGAACAAGGCATAGTTTTCCCTGCTGGCTCTTTGGGCGTGGGACCAACCTCCAGACATATGGCCATTTTTGGGCCTGGCGTGACGCCATGAGGGAAAGGGTGGTTTTGAGGCTGAAAGCGCGAGAAAAGCCTGCAGACCCCAGGTGTGTGGGGCTACGCAAGCGGTTCCCAAAGAGCTTTAGAACAAGGCATAGTTTTCCCTGCTGGCTCTTTGGGAAAGGGACCAGTCTCCAGACATATGGCCATTTTTGGGCCTGGAGCAGCGCCAAGTGGGAAAGGGTGATTTTGAGGCTGAAGGCAGCAGGAAAGCCTGCATCCCTCAGGTCTGTGGGGCTACGCAAGCGGTTCCCAAAGAGCTTTAGAACAAGGCATAGTTTTCCCTGCTGGCTCTTTGGGCGTGGGACCAGTCTCCAGACATATGGCCATTTTTCTGCCTGGCGTGACGCCATGTGCGAAAGGGTGGTTTTGAGGCTGAAGGCAGCAGGAAAGCCTGCAGCCCCCAGGTGTGTGGGGCTACGCAAGCCGTTCCCAAAGAGCTTTAGAACAAGGCATAGTTTTCCCTGCTGGCTCTTTGGGTGTGGGACCAGTCTCCAGAAATATGCCCATTTTTGTGCCTTTCGTGACGCCATGAGGGAAAGGGTTGTTTTGAGGCTGAAAGCGCGAGAAAAACCTGCAGCCCCCAGGTGTGTGGGGCTACGCAAGCGGTTCCAAAAGAGCTTTAGAACAAGGCATAGTTTTCCCTGCTGGCTCTTTGGGCGTGGGACCAGTCTCCAGACATATGGCCATTTTTGTGCCTGGTGCGGCACCAAGTGGGAAAAGGGTGTTTTGAGGCTGAAGGCAGCAGGAAAGCCTGCAGCCCCCAGGTGTGTGGGGCTACGCAAGCGGTTCCTAAAGAGCTTTAGAACAAGGCATAGTTTTCCCTGCTGGCTCTTGGGCGTGGGACCAGTCTCCAGACATATGGCCATTTTTGGGCCTGGCGCGGCGCCAAGTGGGATAGGGTGGTTTTGAGGCTGAAGTGCAGCAGGAAAGCCTGCAGCCCCCAGGTCTCTGGGGCTACGCAAGCGGTTCCCAAAGAGCTTTAGAACAAGGCATAGTTTTCCCTGCTGGCTCTTTGGCAAAGGGACCAGTCTCCAGACATATGGCCATTTTTGGGCCTGGCGCGGGGCCAAAAGGGAAAGGGGTGTTTGGAGGCTGAAGTCAGCAGGAAAGC
Source organism: Chroicocephalus ridibundus (assembly GCF_963924245.1). NCBI lineage: Eukaryota > Metazoa > Chordata > Aves > Charadriiformes > Laridae > Chroicocephalus > Chroicocephalus ridibundus. The sequence goes on from NW_026961666.1 coordinate 39,381, forward strand.
CTGCAGCCCCCAGGTGTGTGTAGCTACGCAAGCGGTTCCCAAATAGCTTTAGAACAAGGCATCGTTTTCCCTGCTGGCTCTTGGGCGTGGGACCAGTCTCCAGACATATGGCCATTTTTGTGCCTGGCGTGGCGCCATGTGGGAAAGGGTGGTTTTGAGGCTGAAGGCAGCAAGAATGCCTGCATCCCCCAGGTGTGTGGGGCTACGCAAGCGGTTCCCAAAGAGCTTTAGTACAAGGCATAGTTTTCCCTGCTGGCTCTTTCGGCGTGGGACCAATCTCCAGACATATGGCCATTTTTGGGCCTGGCGCGGCACCAAGTGGGAAAGGGTGGTTTTGAGGCTGAAGGCATCAGGAAAGCCTGCAGCCCCCAGGTCTGTGGGGCTACGCAAGCGGTTCCCAAAGAGCTTTAGAACAAGGCATAGTTTTCCCTGCTGGCTCTTTGGGCGTGGGACCAACCTCCAGAAATATGGCCATTTTTGTGCCTGGCGTGACGCCATGAGGGAAAGGGTGGTTTTGAGGCTGAAAGCGCGAGAACAGCCTGCAGCCCCCAGGTGTGTGGGGCTACGCAAGCGGTTCCCAAAGAGCTTTAGAACAAGGCATAATTTTCCCTGCTGGCTCTTTGGGAAAGGGACCAGTCTCCAGACATATGGCCATTTTTGGGACTGGCGCGGGGCCAAAAGGGAAAGGGGTGTTTGGAGGCTGAAGGCAGCAGGAAAGCCTGCAGCTCCTAGGTGTGTGGGGCTACGCAAGCGGTTCCCAAAGAGCTTTAGAACAAGGCATAGTTTTCCCTGCTGGCTCTTTGGGCGTGGGACCAGTCTCCAGACATATGGCCATTTTTGGGCCTGGCGCGGCGCCAAGTGGGAAAGGGTGGTTTTGAGGCTGAAGGCAGCAGGAAAGCCTGCAGCCCCCAGGTGTGTGGGGCTACGCAAGCGGTTCCCAAAGAGCTTTAGAACAAGGCATAGTTTTCCCTGCTGGCTCTTTGGGCGTGGGACCAGTCTCCAGACATATGGCCATTTTTCTGCCTGGCGTGACGCCATGTGCGAAAGGGTGGTTTTGAGGCTGAAGGCAGCAGGAAAGCCTGCAGCCCCCAGGTGTGTGGGGCTACGCAAGCGGTTCCCAAAGAGCTTTAGAACAAGGCATAGTTTTCCCTGCTGGCTCTTTGGGCGTGGGACCAACCTCCAGAAATATGCCAATTTTTGTGCCTGGCGTGACGCCATGAGGGAAAGGGTGGTTTTGAGACTGAAAGCGCGAGAAAAGCCTGCAGCCCCCAGGTGTGTGGGGCTACGCAAGCGGTTCCCAAAGAGCTTTAGAACAAGGCATAGTTTTCCCTGCTGGCTCTTTGGGCGTGGGACCAGTCTCCAGACATATGGCCATTTTTGGGCCTGGCGCGGCACCAAGTGGGAAAGGGGTGTTTTGAGGCTGAAGGCAGCAGGAAAGCCTGCAGCCCCCAGGTGTGTGGGGCTACGCAAGCGGTTCCTAAAGAGCTTTAGAACAAGGCATAGTTTTCCCTGCTGGCTCTTGGGCGTGGGACCAGTCTCCAGACATATGGCCATTTTTGGGCCTGGCGCGGCGCCAAGTGGGAAAGGGTGGTTTTGAGGCTGAAGGCAGCAGGAAAGCCTGCAGCCCCCAGGTCTGTGGGGCTACGCAAGCGGTTCCCAAAGAGCTTTAGAACAAGGCATAGTTTTCCCTGCTGGCTCTTTGGCAAAGGGACCAGTCTCCAGACATATGGCCATTTTTGGGCCTGGCGCGGGGCCAAATGGGAAAGGGGTGTTTGGAGGCTGAAGTCAGCAGGAAAGCCTGCAGCCCCCAGGTCTGTGGGGCTACGCAAGCGGTTCCCAAAGAGCTTTAGAACAAGGCATAGTTTTCCCTGCTGGCTCTTGGGCGTGGGACCAGTCTCCAGACATATGGCCATTTTTGTGCCTGGCGTGGCGCCATGTGGGAAAGGGTGGTTTTGAGGCTGAAGGCAGCAAGAATGCCTGCAGCCCCCAGGTGTGTGGGGCTACGCAAGCGGTTCCCAAAGAGCTTTAGTACAAGGCATAGTTTTTCCTGCTGGCTCTTTGGGCGTGGGACCAATCTCCAGACATATGGCCATTTTTGGGCCTGGCGCGGCACCAAGTGGGAAAGGGTGGTTTTGAGGCTGAAGGCAGCAGGAAAGCCTGCAGCCCCCAGGTGTGTGGGGCTACGCAAGCGGTTCCCAAAGAGCTTTAGAACAAGGCATAGTTTTCCCTGCTGGCTCTTTGGGCGTGGGACCAACCTCCAGAAATATGGCCATTTTTGTGCCTGGCGTGACGCCATGAGGGAAAGGGTGGTTTTGAGGCTGAAAGCGCGAGAACAGCCTGCAGCCCCCAGGTGTGTGGGGCTACGCAAGCGGTTCCCAAAGAGCTTTAGAACAAGGCATAGTTTTCCCTGCTGGCTCTTTGGTAAAGGGACCAGTCTCCAGACATATGGCCATTTTTGGGCCTGGAGCAGCGCCAAGTGGGAAAGGGTGGTTTTGAGGCTGAAAGCGCGAGAAAAGCCTGCAGCCCCCAGGTTGTGTGGGGCTACGCAAGCGGTTCCCAAAGAGCTTTAGAACAAGGCATAGTTTTCCCTGCTGGCTCTTTGGGTGTGGGACCAGTCTCCAGACATATGGCCATTTTTGGGCCTGGCGCGGCGCCAAGTGGGAAAGGGTGGTTTTGAGGCTGAAGGCAGCAGGAAAGCCTGCATCCCCCAGGTGTGTGGGGCTACGGAAGCGGTTTCCAAAGAGCTTTAGAAAAAGCCATAGTTTTCCCTGCTGGCTCTTTGGGCATGGAACCAATCTCCAGACATATGGCCATTTTTGGGCCTGGGACGGGGCCAAGTCCGAAAGGGTTCTTCTGAGGCTGAAGGCAGCAGGAAAGCCTGCAGCCCGCAGGTGTGTGGGGCTACGCAAGCGGTTCCCAAAGAGCTTTAGAACAAGGCATAGTTTTCCCTGCTGGCTCTTTGGGCGTGGGAACAACCTCCAGAAATATGCCCATTTTTGTGCCTGGCGTGACGCCATGAGGGAAAGGGTGGTTTTGAGACTGAAAGCGCGAGAAAAGCCTGCAGCCCCCAGGTGTGTGGGGCTACGCAAGCGGTTCCCAAAGAGCTTTAGAACAAGGCATAGTTTTCCCTGCTGGCTCTTTGGGCGTGGGACCAACCTCCAGAAATATGGCCATTTTTGTGCCTTTCGTGACGCCATGAGGGAAAGGGTTGTTTTGAGGCTGAAAGCGCGAGAAAAGCCTGCAGCCCCCAGGTGTGTGGGGCTACGCAAGCGGTTCCCAAAGAGCTTTAGAACAAGGCATAGTTTTCCCTGCTGGCTCTTTGGGCGTGGGACCAGTCTCCAGACATATGGCCATTTTTGGGCCTGGCGCGGCACCAAGTGGGAAAGGGGTGTTTTGAGGCTGAAGGCAGCAGGAAAGCCTGCAGCCCCCAGGTGTGTGGGGCTACGCAAGCGGTTCCTAAAGAGATTTAGAACAAGGCATAGTTTTCCCTGCTGGCTCTTGGGCGTTGGACCAGTCTCCAGACATATGGCCATTTTTGGGCCTGGCGCGGCGCCAAGTGGGAAAGGGTGGTTTTGAGGCTGAAGGCAGCAGGAAAGCCTGCAGCCCCCAGGTCTGTGGGGCTACGCAAGCGGTTCCCAAAGAGCTTTAGAACAAGGCATAGTTTTCCCTGCTGGCTCTTTGGCAAAGGGACCAGTCTCCAGACATATGGCCATTTTTGGGCCTGGCGCGGGGCCAAATGGGAAAGGGGTGTTTGGAGGCTGAAGTCAGCAGGAAAGCCTGCAGCCCGCAGGTGTGTGGGGCTACGCAAGCGGTTCCCAAATAGCTTTAGAACAAGGCATAGTTTTCCCTGCTGGCTCTTTGGGCGTGGGACCAGTCTCCAGACATATGGCCATTTTTGTGCCTGGCGTGGCGCCATGTGGGAAAGGGTGGTTTTAAGGCTGAAGGCAGCAAGAATGCCTGCAGCCCCCAGGTGTGTGGGGCTACGCAAGCGGTTCCCAAAGAGCTTTAGTACAAGGCATAGTTTTCCCTGCTGGCTCTTTGGGTGTGGGACCAGTCTCCAGACATATGGCCATTTTTGGGCCTGGCGCGGCGCCAAGTGGGAAAGGGTGGTTTTGAGGCTGAAGGCAGCAGGAAAGCCTGCATCCCCCAGGTGTGTGGGGCTACGGAAGCGGTTCCCAAAGAGCTTTAGAAAAAGCCATAGTTTTCCCTGCTGGCTCTTTGGGCATGGAACCAATCTCCAGACATATGGCCATTTTTGGGCCTGGGGCGGCGCCAAGTCCGAAAGGGTTCTTCTGAGGCTGAAGGCAGCAGGAAAGCCTGCAGCCCCCAGGTGTGTGGGGCTACGCAAGCGGTTCCCAAAGAGCTTTAGAACAAGGCATAGTTTTCCCTGCTGGCTCTTTGGGCGTGGGAACAACCTCCAGAAATATGCCCATTTTTGTGCCTGGCGTGACGCCATGAGGGAAAGGGTGGTTTTGAGACTGAAAGCGCGAGAAAAGCCTGCAGCCCCCAGGTGTGTGGGGCTACGCAAGCGGTTCCCAAAGAGCTTTAGAACAAGGCATAGTTTTCCCTGCTGGCTCTTTGGGCGTGGGACCAACCTCCACACGTATGGCCATTTTTGTGCCTTTCGTGACGCCATGAGGGAAAGGGTTGTTTTGAGGCTGAAAGCGCGAGAAAAGCCTGCAGCCCCCAGGTGTGTGGGGCTACGCAAGCGGTTCCCAAAGAGCTTTAGAACAAGGCATAGTTTTCCCTGCTGGCTCTTTGGGCGTGGGACCAGTCTCCAGACATATGGCCATTTTTGGGCCTGGCGCGGCACCAAGTGGGAAAGGGGTGTTTTGAGGCTGAAGGCAGCAGGAAAGCCTGCAGCCCCCAGGTGTGTGGGGCTACGCAAGCGGTTCCCAAAGAGCTTTAGAACAAGGCATAGTTTTCCCTGCTGGCTCTTTGGGCGTGGGAACAACCTCCAGAAATATGCCCATTTTTGTGCCTGGCGTGACGCCATGAGGCAAAGGGTGGTTTTGAGACTGAAAGCGCGAGAAAAGCCTGCAGCCCCCAGGTGTGTGGGGCTACGCAAGCGGTTCCCAAAGAGCTTTAGAACAAGGCATAGTTTTCCCTGCTGGCTCTTTGGGCGTGGGACCAACCTCCAGAAATATGGCCATTTTTGTGCCTTTCGTGACGCCATGAGGGAAAGGGTTGTTTTGAGGCTGAAAGCGCGAGAAAAGCCTGCAGCCCCCAGGTGTGTGGGGCTACGCAAGCGGTTCCCAAAGAGCTTTAGAACAAGGCATAGTTTTCCCTGCTGGCTCTTTGGGCCTGGGACCAACCTCCAGACATATGGCCATTTTTGGGCCTGGCGTGACGCCATGTGGGAAAGGGTGGTTTTGAGGCTGAAGGCAGCAGGAAAGCCTGCAGCCCCCAGGTGTGTGGGGCTACGCAAGCGGTTCCCAAAGAGCTTTAGAACAAGGCATAGTTTTCCCTGCTGGCTCTTTGGGCGTGGGACCAGTCTCCAGCCATATGGCCATTTTTGGGCCTGGCGCGGCGCCAAGTGGGAAAGGGTGGTTTTGAGGCTGAAGGCAGCAGGAAAGCCTGCAGCCCCCAGGTCTGTGGGGCTACGCAAGCGGTTCCCAAAGAGCTTTAGAACAAGGCATAGTTTTCCCTGCTGGCTCTTTGGGCGTGGGACCAGTCTCCAGACATATGGCCATTTTTGGGCCTTGCGCGGCGCCAAGTGGGAAAAGGGTGTTTTGAGGCTGAAGGCAGCAGGAAAGCCTGCAGCCCCCAGGTCTGTGGGGCTACGCAAGCGGTTCCCAAAGAGCTTTAGAACAAGGCATAGTTTTCCCTGCTGGCTCTTTTGCAAAGGGACCAGTCTCCAGACATATGGCCATTTTTGGGCCTGGCACGGGGCCAAATGGGAAAGGGGTGTTTGGAGGCTGAAGTCAGCAGGAAAGCCTGCAGCCCCCAGGTGTGTGGGGCTACGCAAGCGGTTCCCAAAGAGCTTTAGAACAAGGCATAGTTTTCCCTGCTGGCTCTTTGGGCGTGGGACCAGTCTCCAGACATATGGCCATTTTTGGGCCTGGCGCGGGGCCATGTGGGAAAGGGTGGTTTTGAGGCTGAAGGCAGCAGGAATGCCTGCAGCCCCCAGGTGTGTGGGGCTATGCAAGCGGTTCCCAAAGAGATTTAGAACAAGGCATAGTTTTCCCTGCTGGCTCTTTGGGCGTGGGACCAATCTCCAGATATATGGCCATTTTTGGGCATGGCGTGACGCCATGTGGGAAAGGGTGGTTTTGAGGCTGAAGGCAGCAGGAAAGCCTGCAGCCCCCAGGTCTGTGGGGCTACGCAAGCGGTTCCCAAAGAGCTTTAGAACAAGGCATAATTTTCCCTGCTGGCTCTTTCGGAAAGGGACCAGTCTCCAGACATATGGCCATTTTTGGGACTGGCGCGGGGCCAAAAAGGGAAAGGGGTGTTTGGAGGCTGAAGGCAGCAGGAAAGCCTGCAGCTCCTAGGTGTGTGGGGCTACGCAAGCGGTTCCCAAAGAGCTTTAGAACAAGGCATAGTTTTCCCTGCTGGCTCTTTGGGCGTGGGACCAACCTCCAGACATATGGCCATTTTTGTGCCTGGCGTGACGCCATGAGGGAAAGGGTGGTTTTGAGGCTGAAGGCAGCAGGAAAGCCTGCATCCCCCAGGTGTGTGGGGCTACGCAAGCGGTTCCCAAAGAGCTTTAGAACAAGGCATAGTTTTCCCTGCTGGCTCTTTGGGCGTGGGACCAACCTCCAGAAATATGGCCATTTTTGTGCCTGGCGTGACGCCATGAGGGAAAGGGTGGTTTTGAGACTGAAAGCGCAAGAAAAGCCTGCAGACCCAGGTGTGTGGGGCTACGCAAGCGGTTCCCAAAGAGCTTTAGAACAAGGCATAGTTTTCCCTGCTGGCTCTTTGGGCGTGGGACCAACCTCCAGACATATGGCCATTTTTCTGCCTGGTGTGACGCCATGTGGGAAAGGGTGGTTTTGAGGCTGAAGGCAGCAGGAAAGTCTGCAGCCCTCATGTGTGTGGGGCTACGCAAGCGGTTCCCAAAGAGCTTTAGAACAAGGCATAATTTTCCCTGCTGGCTCTTTGGGAAAGGGACCAGTCTCCAGACATATGGCCATTTTTGGGCTTGGCGCGGGGCCAAATGGGAAAGGCGTGTTTGGAGGCTGAAGACAGCAGGAAAGTCTGCAGCCCCCAGGTGTGTGGGGCTACGCAAGCGGTTCCCAAAGAGCTTTAGAACAAGGCATAGTTTTCCCTGCTGGCTCTTTGGGCGTGGGACCAGTCTCCAGACATATGGCCATTTTTGGGCCTGGCGCGGCGCCAAGTGGCAAAGGGTGGTTTTGAGGCTGAAGGCAGCAGGAAAGCCTGCAGCCCCCAGGTCTGTGGGGCTACGCAAGCGGTTCCCAAAGAGCTTTAGAACAAGGCATAGTTTTCCCTGCTGGCTCTTTGGGCGTGGGTCCAACCTCCACACGTATGGCTATTTTTGTGCCTGGCGTGACGCCATGAGGGAAAGGGTGGTTTTGAGGCTGAAAGCGCGAGAAAAGCCTGCAGCCCCCAGGTGTGTGGGGCTACGCAAGCGGTTCCCAAATAGCTTTAGAACAAGGCATAGTTTTCCCTGCTGGCTCTTTGGGCGTGGGACCAGTCTCCAGACATATGGCCATTTTTGGGCCTGGCGCGGGGCCAAATGGGAAAGGGGTATTTGGAGGCTGAAGGCAGCAGGAAAGCCTGCAGCCCCCAGGTGTGTGGGGCTACGCAAGCGGTTCCCAAAGAGCTTTAGAACAAGGCATAGTTTTCCCTGCTGGCTCTTTGGGCGTGGGACCAGTCTCCAGACATATGGCCATTTTTGGGCCTGGCGCGGCACCAAGTGGGAAAGGGTGGTTTTGAGGCTGAAGAGAGCAGGAAAGCCTGCAGCCCCCAGGTGTGTGGAGCTACGCAAGCGGTTCCCAAAGAGCTTTAGAACAAGGCATAGTTTTCCCTGCTGGCTCTTTGGGAAAGGGACCAGTCTCCAGACATATGGCCATTTTTGGGCCTGGCGTGACGCCATGAGGGAAAGGGTGGTTTTGAGGCTGAAGGCAGCAGGAAAGCCTGCATCCCCCAGGTGTGTGGGGCTACGCAAGCGGTTCCCAAAGAGCTTTAGAACAAGGCATAGTTTTCCCTGCTGGCTCTTTGGGCGTGGGACCAACCTCCAGACATATGGCCATTTTTGTGCCTTTCGTGACGCCATGAGGGAAAGGGTGGTTTTGAGGCTGAAAGCACGAGAAAAGCCTGCAGCCCCCAGTTTGTGTGGGGCTACGCAAGCGGTTCCCAAAGAGCTTTAGAACAAGGCATAATTTTCCCTGCTGGATCTTTGGGAAAGGGACCAGTCTCCAGACATATGGCCATTTTTGGGCTTGGCGCGGGGCCAAATGGGAAAGGGTTGTTTGGAGGCTGAAGGCAGCAGGAAAGCCTGCAGCCCCCAGGTGTGTGGGGCTACGCAAGCGGTTCCCAAAGAGCTTTAGAACAAGGCATAGTTTTCCCTGCTGGCTCTTTGGGCGTGGGAACAACCTCCAGACATATGGCCATTTTTCTGCCTGGCGTGACGCCAAGTGGGAAAGGGTGGTTTTGAGGCTGAAGGCAGCAGGAAAGCCTGCAGCCCCCAGGTGTGTGGGGCTACACAAGCGGTTCCCAAAGAGCTTTAGAACAAGGCATAGTTTTCCCTGCTGGCTCTTTGGGCGTGGGACCAACCTCCAGACATATGGCCATTTTTGTGCCTGGCGTGGCGCCATGTGGGAAAGGGTGGTTTTGAGGCTGAAGGCAGCAGGAAAGCCTGCAGCCCCCAGGTCTGTGGGGCTACGCAAGCGGTTCCCAAAGAGCTTTAGAACAAGGCATAGTTTTCCCTGCTGGCTCTTTGGGCGTGGGACCAACCTCCACACATATGGCCATTTTTGTGCCTTTCGTGACGCCATGAGGGAAAGGGTTGTTTTGAGGCTGAAAGCGCGAGAAAAGCCTGCAGCCCCCAGGTGTGTGGGGCTACGCAAGCGGTTCCCAAAGAGCTTTAGAACAAGGCATAGTTTTCCCTGCTGGCTCTTTGGGAAAGGGACCAGTCTCCAGAAATATGGCCATTTTTGGGCCTGGCGCGGCACCAAGTGGGAAAGGGGTATTTGGAGGCTGAAGGCAGCAGGAAAGCCTGCAGCCCCCAGGTGTGTGGGGCTACGTAAGCGGTTCCCAAAGAGCTTTAGAACAAGGCATAGTTTTCCCTGCTGGCTCTTTGGGCGTGGGACCAGTCTCCAGACATATGGCCATTTTTGGGCCTGGCGCGGCACCAAGTGGGAAAGGGTGGTTTTGAGGCTGAAGAGAGCAGGAAAGCCTGCAGCCCCCAGGTGTGTGGGGCTACGCAAGCGGTTCCCAAAGAGCTTTAGAACAAGGCATAGTTTTCCCTGCTGGCTCTTTGGGAAAGGGACCAGTCTCCAGACATATGGCCATTTTTGTGCCTGGCGTGACGCCATGAGGAAAGGGTGGTTTTGAGGCTGAAGGCAGCAGGAAAGCCTGCATCCCCCAGGTGTGTGGGGCTATGCAAGCGGTTCCCAAAGAACTTTAGAACAAGGCATAGTTTTCCCTGCTGGCTCTTTGGGCGTGGGACCAACCTCCAGACATATGGCCATTTTTGTGCCTTTCGTGACGCCATGAGGGAAAGTGTGGTTTTGAGGCTGAAAGCACGAGAAAAGCCTGCAGACCCCAGTTTGTGTGGGGCTATGAAGAGGTTCCCAAAGAGCTTTAGAACAAGGCATAATTTTCCCTGCTGGATCTTTGGGAAAGGGACCAGTCTCCAGACATATGGCCATTTTTGGGCTTGGCGCGGGGCCAAATGGGAAAGGGGTGTTTGGAGGCTGAAGGCAGCAGGAAAGCCTGCAGCCCCCAGGTGTGTAGGGCTACGTAAGCGGTTCCCAAAGAGCTGTAGAACAAGGCATAGTTTTCCCTGCTGGCTCTTTGGGCGTGGGACCAATCTCCAGACATATGGCTATTTTTGGGCCTGGCGCGGCACCAAGTGGGAAAGGGTGCTTTTGAGGCTGAAGAGAGCAGGAAAGCCTGCAGCCCCCAGGTGTGTGGGGCTACGCAAGCGGTTCCCAAAGAGCTTTAGAACAAGGCATAGTTTTCCCTGCTGGCTCTTTGGGAAAGGGACCAGTCTCCAGACATATGGCCATTTTTGGGCCTGGCGTGACGCCATGAGGGAAAGGGTGGTTTTGAGGCTGAAGGCAGCAGGAAAGCCTGCATCCCCCAGGTGTGTGGGGCTATGCAAGCGGTTCCCAAAGAGCTTTAGAAAAAGCCATAGTTTTCCCTGCTGGCTCTTTGGGCGTGGGACCAACCTCCAGACATATGGCCATTTTTGTGCCTTTCGTGACGCCATGAGGGAAAGGGAGGTTTTGAGGCTGAAAGGACGAGAAAAGCCTGCAGCCCCCAGTTTGTGTGGGGCTACGCAAGCGGTTCCCAAAGAGCTTTAGAACAAGGCATAATTTTCCCTGCTGGATCTTTGGGAAAGGGACCAGTCTCCAGACATATGGCCATTTTTGGGCTTGGCGCGGGGCCAAATGGGAAAGGGGTATTTGGAGGCTGAAGGCAGCAGGAAAGCCTGCAGCCCCCAGGTGTGTGGGGCTACACAAGCGGTTCCCAAAGAGCTTTAGAACAAGGCATAGTTTTCCCTGCTGGCTCTTTGGGCGTGGGACCAACCTCCAGACATATGGCCATTTTTGTGCCTGGCGTGGCGCCATGTGGGAAAGGGTGGTTTTGAGGCTGAAGGCAGCAGGAAAGCCTGCAGCCCCCAGGTCTGTGGGGCTACGCAAGCGGTTCCCAAAGAGCTTTAGAACAAGGCATAGTTTTCCCTGCTGGCTCTTTGGGCGTGGGACCAACCTCCACACATATGGCCATTTTTCTGCCTGGCGTGACGCCATGTGGGAAAGGGTGGTTTTGAGGCTGAAGGCAGCAGGAAAGCCTGCAGCCCCCAGGTGTGTGGGGCTACGCAAGCGGTTCCCAAAGAGCTTTAGAACAAGGCATAGTTTTCCCTGCTGGCTCTTTGGGCGTGGGACCAACCTCCAGAAATATGGCCATTTTTGGGCCTGGCGTGACGCCATGAGGGAAAGGGTGGTTTTGAGGCTGAAAGCGCGAGAAAAGCCTGCAGCCCCCAGGTGTGTGGGGCTACGCAAGCGGTTCCCAAAGAGCTTTAGAACAAGGCATAGTTTTCCCTGCTGGCTCTTTGGGAAAGGGACCAGTCTCAAGACATATGGCCATTTTTCTGCCTGGTGTGACGCCATGTGGGAAAGGGTGGTTTTGAGGCTGAAGGCAGCAGGAAAGCCTGCATCCCCCAGGTGTGTGGGGCTACGCAAGCGGTTCCCAAAGAGCTTTAGAAAAAGCCATAGTTTTCCCTGCTGGCTCTTTGGGCGTGGGACCAACCTCCAGACATATGGCCATTTTTGTGCCTTTCGTGACGCCATGAGGGAAAGGGTGGTTTTGAGGCTGAAAGCGCGAGAAAAGCCTGCAGCCCCCAGTTTGTGTGGGGCTACGCAAGCGGTTCCCAAAGAGCTTTAGAACAAGGCATAGTTTTCCCTGCTGGCTCTTTGGGTGTGGGACCAGTCTCCAGACATATGGCCATTTTTGGGCCTGGCGCGGGGCCATGTGGGAAAGGGTGGTTTTGAGGCTGAAGGCAGCAGGAAAGCCTGCAGCCCCCAGGTGTGTGGGGCTACGCAAGCGGTTCCCAAAGAGCTTTAGAACAAGGCATAGTTTTCCCTGCTGGCTCTTTGGGCGTGGGACCAGTCTCCAGACATATGGCCATTTTTGGGCCTGGCGCGGCACCAAGTGGGAAAGGGTTCTTCTGGGGCTGAAGAGAGCAGGAAAGCCTGCAGCCCCCAGGTCTGTGGGGCTACGCAAGCGGTTCCCAAAGAGCTTTAGAACAAGGCATCGTTTTCCCTGCTGGCTCTTTGGGAAAGGGACCAGTCTCCAGACATATGGCCATTTTTGGGCCTGGCGCGGGGCCAAATGGGAAAGGGGTGTTTGGAGGCTGAAGTCAGCAGGAAAGCCTGCAGCCCCCAGGTGTGTGGGGCTACGCAAGCGGTTCCCAAAGAGCTTTAGAACAAGGCATAGTTTTCCCTGCTGGCTCTTGGGCGTGGGACCAACCTCCAGACATATGGCCATTTTTGGGCCTGGCGCGGGGCCATGTGGGAAAGGGTGGTTTTGAGGCTGAAGGCAGCAGGAAAGCCTGCAGCCCCCAGGTGTGTGGGGCTACGCAAGCGGTTCCCAAAGAGCTTTAGTACAAGGCATAGTTTTCCCTGCTCGCTCTTTCGGCGTGGGACCAATCTCCGGATATATGGCCATTTTTGCGCCTGGCGCGGCACCAAGTGGGAAAGGGTTGTTTTGAGGCTGAAGGCAGCAGGAAAGCCTGCAGCCCCCAGGTGTGTGGGGCTACGCAAGCGGTTCCCAAAGAGCTTTAGTACAAGGCATAGTTTTCCCTGCTGGCTCTTTGGGCGTGGGACCAGCCTCCAGACATATGGCCATTTTTGTGCCTTTCGTGACGCCATGAGGGAAAGGGTGGTTTTGAGGCTGAAAGCGCGAGAAAAGCCTGCAGCCCCCAGGTGTGTGGGGCTACGCAAGCGGTTCCCAAAGAGCTTTAGTACAAGGCATAGTTTTCCCTGCTGTGTCTTTGGGCGTGGGACCAGTCTCCAGACATATGGCCATTTTTGGGCCTGGCGCGGGGCCAAATGGGAAAGGGGTGTTTGGAGGCTGAAGGCAGCAGGAAAGCCTGCAGCCCCCAGGTGTGTGGGGCTACGCAAGCGGTTCCCAAAGAGCTTTAGAACAAGGCATAGTTTTCCCTGCTGGCTCTTTGGGAAAGGGACCAGTCTCCAGACATATTGCCATTTTTGGGCCTGGCGCGGCACCAAGTGGGAAAGGGTTCTTCTGAGGCTGAAGAGAGCAGGAAAGCCTGCAGCCCCCAGGTGTGTGGGGCTACGCAAGCGGTTCCCAAATAGCTTTAGAACAAGGCATAGTTTTCCCTGCTGGCTCTTTGGGTGTGGAACCAGTCTCCAGACATATGGCCATTTTAGGGCGTGGCGAGGCGCCAAGTGGGAAAGCGGGGATTTGAGGCTGAAGGCAGCAGGAAAGCCTGCAGCCCCCAGGTCTGTGGGGCTACGCAAGCGGTTCCCAAAGAGCTTTAGAAAAAGCCATAGTTTTCCCTGCTGGCTCTTTGGGCGTGGGACCAACCTCCAGAAATATGGCCATTTTTGTGCCTTTCGTGACGCCATGAGGGAAAGGGTGGTTTTGAGGCTGAAAGCACGAGAAAAGCCTGCAGCCCCCAGTTTGTGTGGGGCTACGCAAGAGGTTCCCAAAGAGCTTTAGAACAAGGCATAATTTTCCCTGCTGGATCTTTGGGAAAGGGACCAGTCTCCAGACATATGGCCATTTTTGGGCTTGGCGCGGGGCCAAATGGGAAAGGGGTGTTTGGAGGCTGAAGGCAGCAGGAAAGCCTGCAGCCCCCAGGTGTGTGGGGCTACGTAAGCGGTTCCCAAAGAGCTTTAGAACAAGGCATAGTTTTCCCTGCTGGCTCTTTGGGCGTGGGACCAGTCTCCAGACATATGGCCATTTTTGGGCCTGGCGCGGCACCAAGTGGGAAAGGGTGCTTTTGAGGCTGAAGAGAGCAGGAAAGCCTGCAGCCCCCAGGTGTGTGGGGCTACGCAAGCGGTTCCCAAAGAGCTTTAGAACAAGGCATAGTTTTCCCTGCTGGCTCTTTGGGAAAGGGACCAGTCTCCAGACATATGGCCATTTTTGTGCCTAGCGTGACGCCATGAGGGAAAGGGTGGTTTTGAGGCTGAAGGCAGCAGGAAAGCCTGCATCCCCCAGGTGTGTGGGGCTATGCAAGCGGTTCCCAAAGAGCTTTAGAAAAAGCCATAGTTTTCCCTGCTGGCTCTTTGGGCGTGGGACCAACCTCCAGACATATGGCCATTTTTGTGCCTTTCGTGACGCCATGAGGGAAAGGGTGGTTTTGAGGCTGAAAGCGCGAGAAAAGCCTGCAGCCCCCAGTTTGTGTGGGGCTACGCAAGCGGTTCCCAAAGAGCTTTAGAACAAGGCATAATTTTCCCTGCTGGATCTTTGGGAAAGGGACCAACCTCCAGACATATGGCCATTTTTGGGCTTGGCGTGACGCCAAGTGGGAAAGGGTGGTTTTGAGGCTGAAGGCAGCAGGAAAGCCTGCAGCCCCCAGGTGTGTGGGGCTACACAAGCGGTTCCCAAAGAGCTTTAGAACAAGGCATAGTTTTCCCTGCTGGCTCTTTGGGCGTGGGACCAACCTCCAGACATATGGCCATTTTTGTGCCTGGCGTGGCGCCATGTGGGAAAGGGTGGTTTTGAGGCTGAAGGCAGCAGGAAAGCCTGCAGCCCCCAGGTGTGTGGGGCTACGCAAGCGGTTCCCAAAGAGCTTTAGAACAAGGCATAGTTTTCCCTGCTGGCTCTTTGGGCGTGGGACCAACCTCCACACATATGGCCATTTTTGTGCCTTTCGTGACGCCATGAGGGAAAGGGTTGTTTTGAGGCTGAAAGCGCGAGAAAAGCCTGCAGCCCCCAGGTGTGTGGGGCTACGCAAGCGGTTCCCAAATACCTTTAGAACAAGGCATATTTTTCCCTGCTGGCTCTTGGGCGTGGGACCAGTCTCCAGACATATGGCCATTTTTGGGCCTGGCGCGGGGCCATGTGGGAAAGGGTGGTTTTGAGGCTGAAGGCAGCAGGAAAGCCTGCAGCCCCCAGGTGTGTGGGGCTACGCAAGCGGTTCCCAAAGAGCTTTAGTACAAGGCATAGTTTTCCCTGCTGGCTCTTTCGGCGTGGGACCAATCTCCAGACATATGGCCATTTTTGGGCCTGGCGCGGCACCAAGTGGGAAAGGGTGGTTTTGAGGCTGAAGGCAGCAGGAAAGCCTGCAGCCCCCAGGTGTGTGGGCCTACGCAAGCGGTTCCCAAAGAGCTTTAGTACAAGGCATAGTTTTCCCTGCTGGCTCTTTGGGCGTGGGACCAGTCTCCAGAAATATGGCCATTTTTGTGCCTGGCGTGACGCCATGAGGGAAAGGGTGGTTTTGAGGCTGAAAGCGCGAGAAAAGCCTGCAGCCCCCAGGTGTGTGGGGCTACGCAAGCGGTTCCCAAAGAGCTTTAGTACAAGGCATAGTTTTCCCTGCTGTGTATTTGGGCGTGGGACCAGTCTCCAGACATATGGCCATTTTTGGGCCTGGCGCGGGGCCAAATGGGAAAGGGGTGTTTGGAGGCTGAAGACAGCAGGAAAGCCTGCAGCCCCCAGGTGTGTGGGGCTACGCAAGCGGTTCCCAAAGAGCTTTAGAACAAGGCATAGTTTTCCCTGCTGGCTCTTTGGGAAAGGGACCAGTCTCCAGACATATTGCCATTTTTGGGCCTGGCGCGGCACCAAGTGGGAAAGGGTTCTTCTGAGGCTGAAGAGAGCAGGAAAGCCTGCAGCCCCCAGGTGTGTGGGGCTACGCAAGCGGTTCCCAAATAGCTTTAGAACAAGGCATAGTTTTCCCTGCTGGCTCTTTGGGTGTGGAACCAGTCTCCAGACATATGGCCATTTTAGGGCGTGGCGAGGCGCCAAGTGGGAAAGGGGGGATTTGAGGCTGAAGGCAGCAGGAAAGCCTGCAGCCCCCAGGTGTGTGGGGCTACGCAAGCGGTTCCCAAAGAGCTTTAGAACAAGGCATAGTTTTCCCTGCTGGCTCTTTGGGCGTGGGACCAGCCTCCAGACATATGGCCATTTTTGTGCCTTTCGTGACGCCATGAGGGAAAGGGTGGTTTTGAGGCTGAAAGCACGAGAAAAGCCTGCAGCCCCCAGTTTGTGTGGGGCTACGCAAGAGGTTCCCAAAGAGCTTTAGAACAAGGCATAATTTTCCCTGCTGGATCTTTGGGAAAGGGACCAGTCTCCAGACATATGGCCATTTTTGGGCCTGGCGCGGCACCAAGTGGGAAAGGGTGCTTTTGAGGCTGAAGAGAGCAGGAAAGCCTGCAGCCCCCAGGTGTGTGGGGCTACGCAAGCGGTTCCCAAAGAGCTTTAGAACAAGGCATAGTTTTCCCTGCTGGCTCTTTGGGAAAGGGACCAGTCTCCAGACATATGGCCATTTTTGTGCCTGGCGTGACGCCATGAGGGAAAGGGTGGTTTTGAGGCTGAAGGCAGCAGGAAAGCCTGCATCCCCCAGGTGTGTGGGGCTATGAAAGCGGTTCCCAAAGAGCTTTAGAACAAGCCATAGTTTTCCCTGCTGGCTCTTTGGGCGTGGGACCAACCTCCAGACATATGGCCATTTTTGTGCCTTTCGTGACGCCATGAGGGAAAGGGTGGTTTTGAGGCTGAAAGCACGAGAAAAGCCTGCAGCCCCCAGTTTGTGTGGGGCTACGCAAGCGGTTCCCAAAGAGCTTTAGAACAAGGCATAATTTTCCCTGCTGGATCTTTGGGAAAGGGACCAGTCTCCAGACATATGGCCATTTTTGGGCTTGGCGCCCGGCCAAATGGGAAAGGGGTGTTTGGAGGCTGAAGGCAGCAGGAAAGCCTGCAGCCCCCAGGTGTGTGGGGCTACGCAAGCGGTTCCCAAAGAGCTTTAGAACAAGGCATAGTTTTCCCTGCTGGCTCTTTGGGCGTGGGAACAACCTCCAGACATATGGCCATTTTTCTGCCTGGCGTGACGCCAAGTGGGAAAGGGTGGTTTTGAGGCTGAAGGCAGCAGGAAAGCCTGCAGCCCCCAGGTGTGTGGGGCTACACAAGCGGTTCCCAAAGAGCTTTAGAACAAGTCATAGTTTTCCCTGCTGGCTCTTTGGGCGTGGGACCAACCTCCACACATATGGCCATTTTTGTGCCTTTCGTGACGCCATGAGGGAAAGGGTTGTTTTGAGGCTGAAAGCGCGAGAAAAGCCTGCAGCCCCCAGGTGTGTGGGGCTACGCAAGCGGTTCCCAAAGAGCTTTAGAACAAGGCATAGTTTTCCCTGCTGGCTCTTTGGGAAAGGGACCAGTCTCCAGAAATATGGCCATTTTTGGGCCTGGCGCGGGGCCAAATGGGAAAGGGGTTTTTGGAAGCTGAAGGCAGCAGGAAAGCCTGCAGCCCGCAGGTGTGTGGGGCTACGCAAGCGGTTCCCAAAGAGCTTTAGAACAAGGCATAGTTTTCCCTGCTGGCTCTTTGGGAAAGGCACCAGTCTCAAGACATATGGCCATTTTTCTGCCTAGTGTGACGCCATGTGGGAAAGGGTGGTTTTGAGGCTGAAGGCAGCAGGAAAGCCTGCAGCCCCCAGGTGTGTGGGGCTACGCAAGCGGTTCCCAAAGAGCTTTAGAAAAAGCCATAGTTTTCCCTGCTGGCTCTTTGGGCGTGGGACCAACCTCCAGACATATGGCCATTTTTGTGCCTTTCGTGACGCCATGAGGGAAAGGGTGGTTTTGAGGCTGAAAGCGCGAGAAAAGCCTGCAGCCCCCAGTTTGTGTGGGGCTACGCAAGCGGTTCCCAAAGAGCTTTAGAACAAGGCATAGTTTTCCCTGCTGGCTCTTGGGCGTGGGACCAGTCTCCAGACACATGGCCATTTTTGGGCCTGGCGCGGGGCCATGTGGGAAAGGGTGGTTTTGAGGCTGAAGGCAGCAGGAAAGCCTGCAGCCCCCAGGTGTGTGGGGCTACGCAAGCGGTTCCCAAAGAGCTTTAGTAAAAGGCATAGTTTTCCCTGCTGGCTCTTTGGGCATGGAACCAATCTCCAGACATATGGCCATTTTAGGGCCTGGCGCGGCGCCAAGTGCGAAAGGGTTCTTCTGAGGCTGAAGAGAGCAGGAAAGCCTGCAGCCCCCAGGTGTGTGGGGCTACGCAAGCGGTTCCCAAAGAGCTTTAGAACAAGGCATAGTTTTCCCTGCTGGCTCTTTGGGCGTGGGACCAGTCTCCAGACATATGGCCATTTTTGGGCCTGGCGAGGCGCCAAGTGGGAAAGGGTGGTTTTGAGGCTGAAGGCAGCAGGAAAGCCTGCAGCCCCCAGGTCTGTGGGGCTACGCAAGCGGTTCCCAAAGAGCTTTAGAACAAGGCATCGTTTTCCCTGCTGGCTCTTTGGGAAAGGGACCAGTCTCCAGACATATGGCCATTTTTGGGCCTGGCGCGGGGCCAAATGGGAAAGGGGTGTTTGGAGGCTGAAGTCAGCAGGAAAGCCTGCAGCCCCCAGGTGTGTGGGGCTACGCAAGCGGTTCCCAAAGAGCTTTAGAACAAGGCATAGTTTTCCCTGCTGGCTCTTGGGCGTGGGACCAGTCTCCAGACATATGGCCATTTTTGGGCCTGGCGCGGGGCCATGTGGGAAAGGGTGGTTTTGAGGCTGAAGGCAGCAGGAAAGCCTGCAGCCCCCAGGTGTGTGGGGCTACGCAAGCGGTTCCCAAAGAGCTTTAGAACAAGGCATAGTTTTCCCTGCTGGCTCTTTCGGCGTGGGACCAATCTCCAGACATATGGCCATTTTTGGGCCTGGCGCGGCACCAAGTGGGAAAGGGTGGTTTTGAGGCTGAAGGCAGCAGGAAAGCCTGCAGCCCCCAGGTGTGTGGGGCTACGCAAGCGGTTCCCAAAGAGCTTTAGTACAAGGCATAGTTTTCCCTGCTGTGTCTTTGGGCGTGGGACCAGTCTCCAGACATATGGCCATTTTTGGGCCTGGCGCGGGGCCAAATGGGAAAGGGGTGTTTGGAGGCTGAAGACAGCAGGAAAGCCTGCAGCCCCCAGGTGTGTGGGGCTACGCAAGCGGTTCCCAAAGAGCTTTAGAACAAGGCATAGTTTTCCCTGCTGGCTCTTTGGGAAAGGGACCAGTCTCCAGACATATTGCTATTTTTGGGCCTGGCGCGGCACCAAGTGGGAAAGGGTTCTTCTGAGGCTGAAGAGAGCAGGAAAGCCTGCAGCCCCCAGGTGTGTGGGGCTACGCAAGCGGTTCCCAAATAGCTTTAGAACAAGGCATAGTTTTCCCTGCTGGCTCTTTGGGCGTGGAACCAGTCTCCAGACATACGGCCATTTTAGGGCGTGGCGAGGCGCCAAGTGGGAAAGGGGGGATTTGAGGCTGAAGGCAGCAGGAAAGCCTGCAGCCCCCAGGTCTGTGGGGCTACGCAAGCGGTTCCGAAAGAGCTTTAGAACAAGGCATAGTTTTCCCTGCTGGCTCTTTGGGTGTGGGACCAGTCTCCAGACATGTGGCCATTTTTGGGCCTGGCGCGGGGCCAAATGGGAAAGGGGTGTTTGGAGGCTGAAGTCAGCAGGAAAGCCTGCAGCCCCCAGGTGTGTGGGGCTACGCAAGCGGTTCCCAAAGAGCTTTAGAACAAGGCATAGTTTTCCCTGCTGGCTCTTGGGCGTGGGACCAGTCTCCAGACATATGGCCATTTTTGGGCCTGGCGCGGGGCCATGTGGGAAAGGGTGGTTTTGAGGCTGAAGGCAGCAGGAAAGCCTGCAGCCCCCACGTGTGTGGGGCTACGCAAGCGGTTCCCAAAGAGCTTTAGTACAAGGCATAGTTTTCCCTGCTGGCTCTTTCCGCGTGGGACCAATCTCCAGACATATGGCCATTTTTGGGCCTGGCGCGGCACCAAGTGGGAAAGGGTGGTTTTGAGGCTGAAGGCAGCAGGAAAGCCTGCATCCCCCAGGTGTGTGGGGCTACGCAAGCGGTTCCCAAAGAGCTTTAGTACAAGGCCTAGTTTTCCCTGCTGGGTCTTTGGGCGTGGGACCAGTCTCCAGACATATGGCCATTTTTGGGCCTGGCGAGGCGCCAAGTGGGAAAGGGTGGTTTTGAGGCTGAAGGCAGTAGGAAAGCCTGCAGCCCCCAGGTGTGTGGGGCTACGCAAGCGGTTCCCAAAGAGCTTTAGAACAAGGCATCGTTTTCCCTGCTGGCTCTTTGGGAAAGGGACCAGTCTCCAGACATATGTCCATTTTTGGGCCTGGCGCGGGGCCAAATGGGAAAGGGGTGTTTGGAGGCTGAAGTCAGCAGGAAAGCCTGCAGCCCCCAGGTGTGTGGGGCTACGCAAGCGGTTCCCAAAGAGCTTTAGAACAAGGCATAGTTTTCCCTGCTGGCTCTTGGGCGTGGGACCAGTCTCCAGACATATGGCCATTTTTGGGCCTGGCGCGGGGCCATGTGGGAAAGGGTGGTTTTGAGGCTGAAGGCAGCAGGAAAGCCTGCAGCCCCCAGGTGTGTGGGGCTACGCAAGCGGTTCCCAAAGAGCTTTAGTACAAGGCATAGTTTTCCCTGCTGGCTCTTTCGGCGTGGGACCAATCTCCAGACATATGGCCATTTTTCTGCCTGGCGTGACGCCATGTGGGAAAGGGTGGTTTTGAGGCTGAAGGCAGCAGGAAAGCCTGCAGCCCCCAGGTGTGTGGGGCTACGCAAGCGGTTCAAAAGAGCTTTAGAACAAGGCATAGTTTTCCCTGCTGGCTCTTTGGGCGTGGGACCAGTCTCCAGACATATGGCCATTTTTGTGCCTGGCGTGACACCATGAGGGAAAGGGTGGTTTTGAGGCTGAAAGCGCGAGAAAAGCCTGCAGCCCCCAGGTGTGTGGGGCTACGCAAGCGGTTCCCAAAGAGCTTTAGTACAAGGCATAGTTTTCCCTGCTGTGTCTTTGGGCGTGGGACCAGTCTCCAGACATATGGCCATTTTTGGGCCTGGCGCGGGGCCAAATGGGAAAGGGGTGTTTGGAGGCTGAAGACAGCAGGAAAGCCTGCAGCCCCCAGGTGTGTGGGGCTACGCAAGCGGTTCCCAAAGAGCTTTAGAACAAGGCATAGTTTTCCCTGCTGGCTCTTTGGGCGTGGGACCAACCTCCAGACATATGGCCATTTTAGGGCCTGGCGCGGCGCCAAGTGCGAACGGGTTCTTCTGGGGCTGAAGAGAGCAGGAAAGCCTGCATCCCCCAGGTGTGTGGGGCTATGAAAGCGGTTCCCAAAGAGCTTTAGAACAAGGCATAGTTTTCCCTGCTGGCTCTTTGGGCGTGGGACCAGTCTCCAGACATATGGCCATTTTTGGGCCTGGAGCGGCGCCAAGTGGGAAAGGGTGGTTTTGAGGCTGAAGGCAGCAGGAAAGCCTGCAGCCCCCAAGTCTGTGGGGCTACGCAAGCGGTTCCCAAAGAGCTTTAGAACAAGGCATCGTTTTCCCTGCTGGCTCTTTGGGAAAGGGACCAGTCTCCAGACATATGGCCATTTTTGGGCCTGGCGCGGCGCCAAGTGCGAAAGGGTTCTTCTGGGGCTGAAGAGAGCAGGAAAGCCTGCAGCCCCCAGGTGTGTGGGGCTACGCAAGCGGTTCCCAAAGAGCTTTAGTACAAGGCATAGTTTTCCCTGCTGGCTCTTTCGGCGTGGGACCAATCTCCAGACATATGGCCATTTTTGGGCCTGGCGCAGCACCAAGTGGGAAAGGGTGGTTTTGAGGCTGAAGGCAGCAGGAAAGCCTGCAGCCCCCAGGTGTGTGGGGCTACGCAAGCGGTTCCCAAAGAGCTTTAGTACAAGGCATAGTTTTCCCTGCTGGCTCTTTGGGCGTGGGACCAGTCTCCAGAAATATGGCCATTTTTGTGCCTGGCGTGACGCCATGAGGGAAAGGGTGGTTTTGAGGCTGAAAGCGCGAGAAAAGCCTGCAGCCCCCAGGTGTGTGGGG